>NC_088232.1:3437500-3552500 GCF_036934945.1 Oncorhynchus masou masou | reverse complement strand
ATGAAAGGAATTCACACTCTCCATAAGTTGGGGGGTAAAAGTGCATGTATAAAGTTGAAGAAAGAATTTAGAATAGATTGTAATTGTTATGTTGAAGTAAAATTTTATTTAACTATATTTAAAAAATAAGTATAGAAATGAGGGGTT
Organism: Oncorhynchus masou masou; assembly: GCF_036934945.1. Taxonomy (NCBI): domain Eukaryota; kingdom Metazoa; phylum Chordata; class Actinopteri; order Salmoniformes; family Salmonidae; genus Oncorhynchus; species Oncorhynchus masou. The sequence goes on along the minus strand of NC_088232.1, from coordinate 3,552,353 downwards.
GTTTACTTTGTCTGTATGTTGATATACTGAAATTATTATCAACAACAGACAATGAACAGACAAATAATCAGAATATCGGACAAATGGACAATGATTCAGTCGTATCATATTCTTGTGTTTGATCAAACCTGATGACACACAGAGACAGTATAAAACTGCAGTGTAAAGACCTGACCCAATTTTAAGCTGACTCATAATGGAGAAGATAATAAAATAAATATATTTATGGATACATACATGCAATATATCAATCTCCTCTCCTTTTTCTAAATGGTTGATGGGTTCTTGTACTCCAAGACTGTTGTGATGTTTTTTGAAAGATTTAAAAAAAATATTTGGTAAGGCATTTACAGAATTTTACACTATTTAAAAACAACTACTGATTAAATCTCTGAAGAGATACTGTGCCATATGCTTTTGGTAGTAAAAACATATCTATACTCCCACATTCCTTCATAAAGTGACAAAGCTTTCATATAGTTCTACAGATTTTAATACCACTTCTACATATTAGTATTTGACACAGCTAAACACAATGTGAAGGACGAATTCATATACGTTTCGTGTACATTTCTATTGCAAGTGTATTTAAATACTTTATTTTGTACCAAAAAAATGACAGTATTATTAAATGTTAGATGCATGAACTGAATTCAATGTCAATATATTTATTTTTGAACTTGTGTTCGACCTGTGTTTAAGTTGCTGCTGTGATGATGAGAAGAACACATGTGCTTTTTTTTCCCATTATAATGTACATCTGTAGATACTTTTCATACATCTAATAAAGGTCATTTGGAGAGAAAAAGATTGAGAAAAAAACCCGGTTACATTTCTAAATGAAGATGGTGTCATTTGTGTCTTTGTTACGGTATCAGTTCAGAGGATCACACAGAGTGGGTTCCTAGCTCCAACAGTGCAGTAGTATCTAACAATTCACAACAATACACACAAATCTAAAAAGTAAAATAATTCAATTAATAAATATATACATCTTAGGACAAGCAAATTTTGGAGGGGGGGGGGGCATTGACCAAAATAAAGTATAATGTATACACATAAAATGAGTGAAAGAGTATGTTAACATTATTAAAGTGACTAGTGTTCCATTATTAAGGTGACTAGTGTTCCATTATTAAAGTGACAAGTGATTTCATGACTATGTACATAGGGCAGCAGCTCGAAGGTGCAGGGTTGAGTAACCTGGGTGGTACTGTAGCCAGCGAGTGATGGCTATTTAACAGTCTGATGGCTTTGATGCACCTGTACTGACGTCGCCTTCTGGATGGTAGCGGGGTGAACAGAGGCAGTGGCTCGGGTGGTTGTTTCAGGCCTCTTGACAGAGGCAAATGGTCAAATAAAGGGATATCATATACTGTAGGTCTATATCTCAACGTTATAAAAAATGCATTCCCAATCTAACGTTAAGCTATTGCCTTTCAAAACAGACTGTAGGCCTGCCAATAGCGAGCTTTATGACGTCACTGCATGGTTGCCCAATATGAAGGGCATAGCAGTAGATATTCCCTCATGCTGTTTGTTGCTAGTCACAGAGAACATATTATTGAGCAATATGTAAATACATGACGCCAGTAGTGAGCTTCTACTGCAGGACTATCTCATTAGGAGGTCGGTTTGGAATATGAAAAAGGTGAAAGACGAGACGGCGTACTTATCCGCCGTGTGTTTATTTAGCGCTACATACACCACACGCCCCTTTTCTGACAACTAATGTACCAGATGATATAGGAGCCTACATAAAGCAGCGCGGCGTGTCGCAGCCAGATGAAGCGTAAAAGATGACTCTGCGAGGTAAAGTGGCTCTAGTTACGGGCGGAGCCCAAGGTATCGGTAGAGCCGTCGCAGAAAGCCTTCTGAAGAATGAAGCAAAGGTTGGTGTTTATATATAAAGTTATTAGCCTGTTGTCGCCCGTAAATGGACGGTGCTTTTGGTTACTTTACGCATTTTACGCGCGGCGCTTGTACCAACCTATCGTGGTTGTATGGAGCCAAAACCAACTGTGTTGCACAATAACCTCTTTAAATATTTGTACATCGTTTTGTAGATGTTCTGATTTTATACCCGCAGGTTGCACTTGTTGACTTGAATCAAAGTGTCGGAGAGGAATGCAAGAAGATTTTAGATGGAGAGTTTGGAGATGGGAACTGCATTTTCATTCAGTGTGACGTGACGGACAGATTGAAACTTAAAGGTAATTGTTGCTTGACAATAAAACGGTGATACTTCTGGTTCATAGTCTGAGATGAATGCAGTTCATTTATTTGGAACATTTCCTCTCACAAGCTCTACAAGCCAGAATGTTTAATGCAATTGTATTTAAGTTTAGGCTACTCTGCCAGTTGTCTGTGCGGTTTTGTCGTTTTGTGGGTAGGAATTTGACAAAAAATATCCACAGGAAAGTATTATTACACATACAGTTTCAAGCGCTGGTACTGCTTCCTATCACCTGGCGCATGCACAAAACAATATAAACACGTGTACGAGCTCGGAATGTATGCATACATCGCTTGCATGTATTTACATCGTGTGAGCATGTTTCAGGTGATAAACATCTGAACACACTACCAGCGGTTTGAAAAGTTGGTTTGATTATATATTCCCTTGGACATTTTATCGCCGCTTCCTTACCGTAAAAAGGGCCAACGGTATGGACAACCGGTAAAGTTAAAGTACATGTTATTCAACATTCTGGCTTGTAAAGAAGATACTGTTGTGTTCATGGGGTAACCATGGTAACAATCTGACTAGGCAAAGGTAATTGCAACTTTACTATGGTACTGCTATTTTTTCTTTAGAGGTTATTATAGTTATTAGCCTAACCTATGTTTTTTTTTAAGTATAGCTATATGCCTAGTCTAACTTTAGCATTTTGCCTAAATGCATAATAGTCCATTTTATTTCATGCTGCGCAGTGGTTTATAATTCTGAATATTCTCATGTTCGATCACCTTTAGGCCTTAGGCCTACCTATTTTAAGACATCATTCACCCCTGAAACAGACTTTCATTGTGTGAAAGTGAATTAGTTACTTTTGACATGATTTCCAAAACGCCCCAGGCAAAAGACATTGGAATGTTCTTGGATGTAGCCTTACCTAAATATCTGTGCTTATAAGAGTCCATTCAACCAACACTGAACACTGTCAGTGCACGACTGAATCTTAAATGTCGACACAGTCTATTTAGTCTTGTAAGACTGGACATTTGTTAGACATTTGTTGATAAAGTAATGCCAGGTCTCTCTTGGAAAAAAATATATTATCTCAATGAGAAAAAACCTGTATAAATAAAGGTTAAATAAAGTACTTTTTTTTTTTAAAGCACCGTACTTGACTTGTTGCTCCTACCTTGGTTAAGGTGATTATTATATAGTTTTTAATTGAATGTTTTTCTTGTGGAATGTTTTCAGCTGAAAGGCAGGTGCTGGTGAATACCTGTTATACTGCAGTTTTTGTGGCTGAGATAATTGTTTAGATGTACTTGTTTATTACTTAGACAAAGATGCAGTGTTCTTGTAGTGAATATAGCCTGTATAATCAATCTAAGAGCTAGATGTTCTTCTTTGATATAGAATTGAAATGATAGTTTGGCTGTAAATAAAGAAGCAATGTTCTTGACAAATGTCCATCTCGTAAGGACTGGTAGTGTTCTTCTTGCAGGGGTTCATCTATAGTTATTCAACCTAAGTGTTGGACTCTTCTTTCATATTGCAGATGCTTTTCAAAGTACCGTCGACCGGTTTGGAAGATTGGACATTGTTGTCAACAATGCTGGCATCAACAATGAGAAGGACTGGGAGAAGACCATTGAAGTAAACCTGGTAAGAGGGGTGGGTGTGGGTGTCAGTGTGTGTGTGACTAACACCACTAAATGTTAGATTGAATGTATTTTTGTCATTGAATGTCTTGTCATTGAGAGTTTGTGAAAATCTATTTTTCCAAAACAATCTGTTACTTGACTAACTGCAAAATCAACCTTACATTATGCTGTAGTTTAGCCTAGATTATATTACATGATGCTGTAGTTTAGCCTAGTTTACATTATATTACACAATGCTGTAGTTTAGACTAGTTCACTTTATATTACACAATGCTGCAGTTTAGACTAGTTCACATTATATTACACAATGCTGTAGTTTAGCCTAGTTCACTTTATATTACACAATGCTGTAGTTTAGACTAGTTTACATTATATTACACAATGCTGTAGTTTAGACTAGTTTACATTATATTACACAATGCTGTAGTTTAGCCTAGTTCACTTTATATTACACAATGCTGTAGTTTAGACTAGTTCACTTTATATTACACAATGCTGTAGTTTAGACTAGTTCACTTTATATTACACAACGCTGTAGTTTAGACTAGTTCACTTTATATTACACAATGCTGTAGTTTAGCCTAGTTCACTTTATATTACACAATGCTGTAGTTTAGCCTAGTTTACATTATATTACACAATGCTGTAGTTTAGACTAGTTTACATTATATTACACAATGCTGTAGTTTAGCCTAGTTCACTTTATATTACACAATGCTGTAGTTTAGACTAGTTCACTTTATATTACACAATGCTGTAGTTTAGACTAGTTCACTTTATATTACACAATGCTGTAGTTTAGACTAGTTCACTTTATATTACACAATGCTGTAGTTTAGACTAGTTCACTTTATATTACACAATGCTGTAGTTTAGCCTAGTTCACTTTATATTACACAATGCTGTAGTTTAGACTAGTTCACATTATATTACACAATGCTGTAGTTTAGCCTAGTTTACATTATATTACACAATGCTGTAGTTTAGCCTAGTTCACTTTATATTACACAATGCTGTAGTTTAGCCTAGTTCACTTTATATTACACAATGCTGTAGTTTAGCCTAGTTCACTTTATATTACACAATGCTGTAGTTTAGCCTAGTTCATTTTATATTACACAATGCTGTAGGTTAGCCTAGTTCACTTTATATTACACAATGTTGTAGTTTAGACTAGTTTACATTATATTACACAATGCTGTAGGTTAGCCTAGTTCACTTTATATTACACAATGCTGTAGTTTAGCCTAGTTCACATTATATTACACAATGCTGTAGTTTAGCCTAGTTCACTTTATATTACACAATGCTGTAGTTTAGACTAGTTTACATTATATTACACAATGCTGTAGTTTAGCCTCGTTCACCTTATATAACACAATGCTGTAGTTTAGACACGTTCACTTTATATTACACAATGCTGTAGTTTAGACTAGTTTACAATATATTACACAATGCTGCAGTTTAGACTAGTTTACATTATATTACACAATGCTGTAGTTTAGCCTAGTTCACCTTATATTACACAATGCTGTAGTTTAGCCTAGTATACATTATATTACACAATGCTGTAGTTTAGCCTAGTATACATTATGTTACATGATGCTGTAGTTGAACCTAGTTCACATTACATGACATCAGTGAAGAGTTCTACCACAGGCTGATTAAGAGCAAAAGAGTGTGACTGTTGTATGTGTTGGATATTGAGACTCAAGCCCTCTTGTTTCTCTCCATAGACATCAGTCATCAAGGGAACTTACCTGGCCCTGGATCATATGAGCAAAGAGTATGGAAAAGAAGGAGGAGTCATCATCAATGTCTCATCCATGGCAGGTAAGGCTGCTCCATACATGCATCAATACTTTATGTACAGCACGCTGCACGTCAATACATGGAAGCCTTCTCAGGCGGTTGCTTTGTACTGTATGCTGCACGCATATACACTGCTCAAAAAAATAAAGGGAACACTTAAACAACACAATGTAACTCCAAGTCAATCACACTTCTGTGAAATCAAACTGTCCACTTAGGACGCAACACTGATTGACAATACATTTCACATGCTGTTGTGCAAATGGAATAGACAACAGGTGGAAATTATAGGCAATTAGCAAGACACCCCCAATAAAGGAGTGGTTCTGCAGGTGGTGACCACAGACCACTTCTCAGTTCCTATGCTTCCTGGCTGATGTTTTGGTCACTTTTGAATGCTGGCGGTGCTTTCACTCTAGTGGTAGCATGAGACGGGGTCTACAACCCACACAAGTGGCTCAGGTAGTGCAGCTCATCCAGGATGGCACATCAATGCGAGCTGTGGCAAGAAGGTTTGCTGTGTCTGTCAGCGTAGTGTCCAGAGCATGGAGGCGCTACCAGGAGACAGGCCAGCACATCGGGAGATGTGGAGGTCAACAATCCAGCAGCAGGATTGCTACCTCCACCTTTGTGCAAGGAGGAGCAGGAGGAGCACTGCCAGAGCCCTGCAAAATGACCTCCAGCGGGCCACAAATGTGCATGTGTCTGCTCAAACGATCAGAAACAGACTCCATGAGGGTGGTATGAGGGCCCGATGTCCACAGGTGGGGGTTGTGCTTACAGCCCAACACCGTGCAGGACGTTTGGCATTTGCCAGAGAACACCAAGATTGGCAAATTCGCCACTGGTCCCCTGTGCTCTTCACAGATGAAAGCAGGTTCACACTGAGCACATGTGACTGACGTGACAGAGTCTGGAGACGCCGTGGAGAACGTTCTGCTGCCTGCAACATCCTCCAGCATGACCGGTTTGGTGGTGGGTCAGTCATGGTGTAGGGTGGCATTTCTTTGGGGGGCCGCACATCTCTCCATGTGCTCGCCAGAGGTAGCCTGACTGCCATTAGGTACAGAGATGAGATCCTCAGACCCCTTGTGAGACCATATGCTGGTGCGGTTGGCCTTGGGTTCCTCCTAATGCAAGACAATGCTAGACCTCATGTGGCTGGAGTGTGTCAGCAGTTCCTGCAAGAGGAAGGCATTGATGCTGTGGACTGGCCCGCCCGTTCCCCAGACCTGAATCCAATTGAGCACATCTGGGACATCATGTCTCGCTCCATCCACCAACGCCACGTTGCACCACAGACTGTCCAGGAGTTGGTGGATGCTTTAGTCCAGGTCTGGGAGGAGATCCCTCACGAGACCATCCGCCACCTCATCAGGAGCATGCCCGTGCGTTGTAGGAAGGTCATACAGGCACGTGGAGGCCACACACACTACTGAGCCTCATTTTGACTTGTTTTAAGGACATTACATCAAAGTTGGATCCGCCTGTAGTGTGGTTTTCCACTTTAATTTTGAGTGTGACTCCAAATCCAGACCTCCATGGGTTGATAAATTTGATTTCCATTGATCATTTTTGTGTGATTTTGTTGTCAGCACATACAACTATGTAAAGAAAGAAGTATTTAATAAGAATATTTCATTCATTCAGATCTAGGATGTGTTATTTTAGTGCTCCCTTAATTTCTTTGAGCAGTGTACATTGAAGCCTTCACAGACATAAGAAAAAGGGAAACAGTGGTGTATGTGGATGTGGGAATGACTAGCTATGTCTTTGGCAATGCGGTTGCTTTCAGCTGATGTGAGCAACCCCTATCTAATGGAATATGTCACAGGTCATCATCTATAAAGAACCACATTGACTTCATTCACTGTTATTGTTGAAATTCCCAGGCGTTTGTTTTGGTACGATATGGTTACACAGTGTACCATAACACAACATAACACAGGTGTAAAGCAAACATTACAACATTACCACTTGATAGATTAGAGTTTGATGCTGTTTTCACAGTGGACAATAAGCATTGCTGTGTGCGTCTACTATTTGCTTAGTGGGGTAGGTTAAGGCTGTTCCATCGCCTCAGTCAGCAAACTAACAACCACAGTACTTCTCATTTTTCAATCTTTCTCCGCAGCAGCATGTGGAGATTGAGAAAGCATGTTATTAGTGCAATCCGAGTCAGCTAGCGCAACCACTTTGTGCAAGAATTGTCTGAATGTCTGTCTGTGGTTCAGTGGCTTACATCTTGATCCGGAGGGGTTCAATTTGGTGTGTGGTGGGCTGTGTTGGATTGGGAGAGATTTGTTGGAATGGAGACAGTAATACCATGACAGACAGCCCACTGACTGTGAGACTCAGTCAAGTGTCACTAAATCTGTTTTCATATAAGCAGCACACCTGGGTTCACATACTATTCAAAATCTTTCAAATGCTTTCTGCGTTTTCTCAAGTCTGCCTTGAATACCAGCTGGGTGGAGTTTGGACTAACAAACGGAATTTAGAATGGTGGTACTTATAGAAAAATAGTGATTTATCAAACAATTCTACAAGCGTCATACCCACACTGGTAGGAGATAAACATTGGTAAATACCAATTGTTCTCAGCCTCAGTACTCTAGCACAACCTTGGCTGTTTGCATTTTGAAATGCCCTAATTAACCATATTTGGTCAAAATCCTCCCTTTAAAGCCCGGGGGGGATATCCGTACCATGAAATACAACGGTGCAACCACACAAAAAACAAAGGGGGAAAAAACTACAAACAAAGGACCATTGGGACAATTCAAGTTGCCTATATTTGCAATGGCAAAGCCATCCATCTATCCATTTCTGTTCACATAGTTGAAATCATTTAGGATGATGATGTTATGCTGATGCTGATGTGGGTGCCGTCTATTGCTCCCTTCATGTTTGGGAACCCACCTGTTGTGAGATGGTGCATGGAAATTTTATGTGTTAACCTTTGTTTTGCTGATGATTGCATCGGAAATATTGGCTCATGGAGGGCTGTGATCGATAAGCCCCCCACTGAAAAGTGTCTGTTGCCGAAAACCAAAGGGTGGATAGCACTTGGATGTGCACCGGAATGGTATGCATTTGCCTTTTTAAAGTATGTCTTAAATCTTCTCAAAAATCCTATACGATTGTTTTTTGGTAACAATATCTGATGAGCCAATCTGTACTTAATGCAGAAAATGTGCCACATGTCTCTAAAAACTCGCTCTCTGCAAAATGCAGCGGGTGCCAAATCTTTCAACAGAGCAAGGTTAGCCGTCTCATGCAATTTCCCATTATCTCAATCTTATAGAACGTCAACAATGGTTTCACTTTGACACATACCTCTCATTTTAACAAATTACTGTACTTTATATTGATTATTATTGTAACCAATGCACTGATGTGGTCAAACTATATAGCGTGCCAAGCGATGTTTCATGAATTCCCAATGGAAATGCAATCAAAATTGAAAAATGATTTAATTATTACTCTCACAATTTCAACACATTTTCCCCATTCTACGCTTGACAAGCAGTTTCCTTGGTCCTGTGCGTACGCATGGTCCTGTCTGTGTGTACATTTACACACACTCTCAAGCAAACGTTCATATTGATCAATTTCACACTGCGTGGACGTTTTTCAATGCATGGTTTACACACAGATTTGTGCCTATGCATGGTTGATAAATGAGACCCCTGGTCTGCTAAGCAGCAGAGATGAACCTTCCCGTGACCCCTTTGGGTTCTTGAACACGCAGTCACAGGAAGCTAACATGTATGCCGACAGAGGGCAGAAGTGCAGACAAGTGGACACCCCTCACACTGGGCTGTGGTGGTCATGGGGTGTTGTGACTTCTGTGCCAAGATCCACAGTTTGTGCAATAGTACTCGTGGACTTGAGTCAAGTGCTCTTGTCTAATTTCAACATAATTGTATCTATGTATCTATTGGTCTGTGGAGGGCCAGTTCCAGGCATAAGTGACATAAGCTTATGCTCCCCCCATAAAGAATGATCTATCTGTGTTAATTTTTTTATTTTTTACTCAGTCGGGGTCTCATCTTAGTGTTAAAGGTTAGAGTAGTATAATATATAAGGTGCAAGTTCGAAATTTGGCTATGCATCAGCAATTTGCCTCTTGTTATGTCCGTCACTGACAGTCACTCTATCAGCCATGTCGGCAAAATGAAAATGGATTGGTAATTTAGTCTAGCCAGCTATCTAAACTTGTAGTAATCATGGCCAAATACCAACCGGAAATGCTGGGGCCGTGCCCAGGTCCCCTGACCTCCAGGTGGCCCCCATTGATTTTGTTGACCACTCTCACTCATATATTATTTACATGGCATAAGTCATGGAAAAATGGTAGAATAGCAGGAAATTTACTTTCAAACGTTTTTATCTCTGCTGTCGAGTGGGGGGTTGTGGAATATTCTAATCAAGTGAGAGAAACTTAGTTTGAAGAAATGACAATCATCTTTATCCAATATCGATTTAATTATTACAATAATGAGACTGGTCAACCTGAGAGCCAAACCTTTACAGAAATGCAGAGTTCTTTATATAGCTGACACTAAGAATGCTTAGTCATGGCTGGTTCAGAATGCTTAGTCGTGGCCCATGCAAACCAAGGGGCGTCATAAGGGTTCATCCGGTCGTTATCTGCACGGGGTTGTTGTCTTAACCCCACCCTGGCTTAGTTTCCCAGATGCAAGGAGGATTTTGGGACAATGAGAGATTGATATACTCTTAAGCTATCTCTAGTAAAACACATTCCTGTCTATGTAATGCAGTGTTTAACTAATTTGTCAGCTCAAGCAATCCCAGATTAACTGCAGAGAACTAGAGTGGAGACCATAAAAACACAGCGTTAGTAGGACAGAAATATCTTACTATTAGTTCAATATTAATTGTTAACCATTAATATAAAATAAATCAGGTAAATACGTAATGTTTCTATCACAGGGCCACTAAAATGATTTCCCCAAGGGGCCCAACTTGGGGCGGCATGTAGCCTAAAACTTTGGGCCAGTAACCAAAAGGTTGCTGGATCGAATCCCCAAGCTAACAAGATAAAAACCTGTCGTTCTGCTCCTGAACAAGGCAGTTAACCCCAGTAGGCCGTTATTGTAAATAAGAATTTGTTCTCAACTGACTTGCCTAGTTAAATAAAGGATAAATAAAATAAAAAATGAACTAAATCTCACTTGGGTCTGCTTGTTGAAATACTACTTGACAATAACATAGGTAATACATTAAGTTTTAGTAATAAAACAGTTGTCAATACAACTGGAGAATGTTGTGCTTAATCTCCAGTGCGAACTCTAAGAAATTATAATCATTTGGTCCGAAAACAGACTGTATCATTGGGAGGCTGTTCTCAGGCCTTTGGAATGTAAACATCAGTGCTGAAAACATAGTTGCTTGTGTTTGATTAAAGTTAGAACAGTATATAAACTGGAGGATGGTGACTTTTCTCTTTCTCTCTCTTTCTTTCTCTCGCTCTCTCAATTCAAAGAGGTTTATTGGTATGGGAAACATTGCAAAATATCAAATGAAAACATTACACTCACAAAAGTTCAGAAGGAACAGAGACATTTTAAATGTCATATTATATACAGTGTTGTAACAATGTGCAAATAGTTAAAGTACAAAAGGGAAAGTAAATACGGGTTGTATTTACAATGGTGTTTGTTCTTCACTGGTTGCACTTTTCTTGTGGCATCAGGTCACAAATCTTGCTGCTGTGATGGCACACTGTGGTATTTCACCCAATAGATATGGGAGTTAATCAAAATTGGATTTGTTTTGGAATTTGTGGGTCTGCGTACTCTGAGGGAACTATGTGTCTCTAAATGGTCATACATTTGGCAGGAGGTTAGGAAGTGCAGCTCAGTTTCCACCTCATTTTGTACACATAGCCTGTTTTCTCTTGAGAGCCATGTCTGCCTACGGCGGCCTTTCTCAATAGCAAGGATATTGCTCACTGAATCTGTACATAGTCAAAGTTTTTCTTAATTTTGTGTCAGTTACAGTGGTCATGTATTCTGCCCTAGTGTACTCTCTGTTTAGGGCCAAATGGCGTTCTAGTTTGCTCTGTTTTTTTGTTAATTCAAATCAAATCACATTTTATTGGTCACATACACATGGTTAGCAGATGTTAGTGTAGCGTAATGCTTGTAAATTCTTTCCAATGTGTCAAGTAATTATCTTTTTATTTCCTCGTGATTTGGTTGGGTCTAATTGTGTTGCTGTCCTGGGGCTTTCTGAGGTCAGTTTCTGAACAGAGCCCCAGGACCAGCTTGCTTAGAGGACTCTTCTCCAGGTTCATCTCTCTGTAGGTGATGGCTTTGTTATGCAAGGTTTGGGAATCGCTTCCTTTTTATTTGGTGTTTTATGTTGTCTCTCTCTCTTTTCTCTTTCTCTTTCTCTCTCTCTCCCTCCATCTTTATCACTAACTGTCTCTCTCTCTGTCTCTGTCTGTCTCTCTGTCTCTGTCTGTCTCTCTGTCTGCACTTTGACACAGATATGCCTGAACTCCATTCTCCCTCAGCCAATTCACAAACCGTTTAGTATCAAGATGGATTCTCTGCTAAATATTCCATGTGACTCTATTCAGTCACACGCTTTACATTGGCACTGTATATCTATCCCCTCATCTCTACTTTTGAGACCCTGCATGGTAAACAATAGCACAGTCAACTCCAAGTTAGTTTCCCTAAGGTTTGCCTGCAGAGAGAAGGAGGAAATATCACCTGGCTCAGTTCACAACCGTGGGCCAAGAATCTCCCAGATGTCATCAATCTAAATGTAATGAAGACTACATGTTTATCACAAGCGAGACGCATGACTGACATATGACGCCATTGGGCTCATTCAAACGCATTGTCTGTGTGTTGACATCAATCATGGGGTTCTGGTGAAATATAGTTCTGTGTCTGTGTTGGATGATAGATGATGTTGGATGAGAGGATTTTGTGGTTGTTTGGACCTAATCCCCAAACTCATACACTGAGCAACTAAAGAGAGAGTTGTGAAATAGTTCCATTGTAGGTTGTTTAGATCCTGGGCTGGAATTCAAACTCCAACTGAACTTTGGACTGAGGACTGAGTTGACTGTCCTAACTGGAGACTGGAGGTTAATCATTCTCCTGCTGAGGAAGATTTAAAAAAAATGTTTATTATTATTTTTTTACTAGGCAAGTCAGTTAAGAGCAAATTCTTATTTTCAATGACGGCCTAGGAACAGTGGGTTAACTGCCTTGTTCATGGGCAGAACGACAGATTTTTACCTTGTCAGCTCGGGGATTCAATCTCGCAACCTTTCGGTTAGTAGTCCAACGCTCTACCCGCTAGGCTACCTGCCGCCCCATTTCTTCCTGTGATGTTTTTTAGTTTTTTTTCCCCCTGTCTCAGCAGCTTCTTTCTCTTTTTCATTTCTTTCTCTCTCATTCCTCGTTTATTGCTCATTGCATAATAGTTTCGAGAGGGAGAGAGAGAAGCTTCCGATTCAAGTTGTCCCAGCACAACAGGCAAAGCTGGTTGAAATGACATCATTTGGTTGTACTGAGTCCAAGATCATCCAAATATTTTATAGATGCGTAAACACATCCCTGCGCACCTGGTAACATCATATTCTATCATTACGCTACTTGTAGATGCTATTCCTCAGTGCTGTCGCTAGCAGATAAGTGAAAGTCATGCTACTAACCAAAACAAGACATTCCCCAACCATGCCTGTGGGTGATTCCAATACAGGGCCTTCAGAAAGTTTTCACACCCCTTGACTTTTTCCACATTTTGTTGTTACAAAGTGGGATTAAAATGTATTTAATTATCATTTTTGGTCAACAATCTACACAAAATACTTTAACGTCAAAGTGGTAAATACTCTAATGTCAATGTGGTGATTCTGACAATACATGTTAGAATCACCTTTGGCAGCGATTACAGCTGTGATCCTTTCTGGGTAAATTTCCAAGGGCTTTGCACACCTGAATTGTGCAACATTTGCCCATTATTCTTTTTAACATCCTTCAAGCTCTCTCATGTTGGTTGTTGATCTATGCTAGACAGCCATTTCAAGTCTTGCCATAAATCAAGCAGATTTAAGTTAAAATTGAAACTAGGCCACTCAGGAACATTCAGTGTCATCTTGGTAAGCAACTCCAGTCTAGACATGGGGGAGGGAATACAGTCAGTCACAACAGTGAACCAACAACCTAAAACGTGACAACAGGATCCGTAATGGACCAGACATGAAAGTGAACCATATAGTTCACCTACGGTGAATGGGCCCGCACTCTGACACAACCACAAACTGAGGTACCAACCGTACCAAACAAACAAACACTCCACACAGGCTCTACCCACGAGAGGTTATGTCCTACTTGTTCAAAATAACAACCCTGCTACACACTATGCAAACAGTAGCACTATATCCTTTGCGAGCGGTATCTAAACAAGTCCAGATGTTGCTAATCCCTGGTCCCAGAGGGCTCTCCCAATTGTGTGGTATTTGAAACCGATTGGTTACTTTTCCCGCCAGGACGACACTGCCGAGGCAGATGCCACTTGAGGTTTTAAATTGGTTGTTATCGATATTCACAGAGCACTCACGTAGTCGGAACCCCACCTGGGTTGAACCCCAAATTCATTGATTTGCAGCACACAAACCACACAGCTGACTGGAGGAGCGACTTTCACACACAACCTTTTAACTCGATTACAACAAAACCAAGATCATTAATTGACAACAAGGCTCATTCATCAAATTTCTGAAATACCTCTTGGTGAGAGAAGCCAGAAAAGTCTCCACCACAGAGGGGTCAACACAATTGACGCACCTCCAGAGAGCTGATTCTGAAGCTTCGCTAAACAAACATGGCTGAAAACCTTAGTGTCTCATCCTCTTCGGAATTTCCAGATGGACTAAAGAAAAGAGAATTGAGAAATAGGGCCGGCAGGGTAGCCTAGTGGTTAGAGCATTGGACTTGTAGCCGGAAGGTTGCAAGTTCAAACCCCCGAGCTGACAAGGTACAGATCTGTTGTTCTGCCCCTCATTGAAAATAAGAATTTGTTCTTAACTGACTTGCCTAGTTTAAAAAAATTAAAAAGCTGGTTTATTACAAGTTGCAACAGGGAGACACCTCCAGCACAGAAGCAGATATCATTTCTAACTGACCTTTTGGAGACAGACCCTTTATATAAGCAGTTCAAAACCAAGACAGTTCAAAACCAAGGCAGTGGCTTTGTCAGCTGCTACAGAATCGGTGTCCACAGAAGGTCATCAATACAACCGTGAATAATCAGCGTGTCCTTGTACCTCCAGTCTGGCGTCAATCACTATCAACCGATATGAGCATAATCCATAACAAGTCTAGTGACCAACCCCCACCTTGAGTGTCACAACTAGAACACTGGAAATGTATTACAGAGTGGGAAAATATATAAATATGCTAAATATTGTTCTAATCACTCTGAATGTGATTATGTAACAGTGATAGAACTGTTAGATAGGCTCGCTACAGTGGACAACAGCATCACACATGATCTCTGCCCCAAAGCCAAAACACCGCTGACATGACATCAGTTTGTTTTCTTTACCATTGAGAAGAAACGGTTGGCAAGATGCTGCTTGATGTACAACCGCAGTAAAAGCTGCAGGCGCTCACAGGCCCCGCTTTAACTGGCAGCTGCCTCTAATGGGACCAGGAACTTTGGAATGTAGGTGGACCCACTGCAGTGTTCGGTACAGGCTTCTTCCCTCACTGGCAAGTTGTGCAATGACTGACTGATTGACGAACTGACTGACTGACAGCTCCTATGTTGGATCGCGGTATGTTTGATGTAAATCATTGTTTTGTTTCACCCTGTTCTTCATGATGTGTGTTAAGAGCAGCCAAACCTGAAATGTACAAAGGGTGTCAGTTGACAATAATCTTGGAGCATTTTGGGGGAAGGAAAACACACACACATTTTGAATACTTTATTTGAATCCACAAATTACATTACATTACAAAGGATAAAAACTATTTTAAAGGTCTTGGATACAAGAGCACTTTAAGGATACAAAAAGCACCTTCTCCACAAAGCTAGGCTGCCCATAACAGCTGAAACAGAGCAGTACTTCGGCCAGTTGCTTTGCTCTAGTCTTTGGCACACCTGCAATCTGAAGGCCACTCACCGTATGTACGTGGCCGATTCTGTCAAATACTACTGTCACCAAGTTGCACTTATATCCAAGGCTGTCCAAGCCTTTTTTTTTCTTTTTTTTTTACCTTTATTTAACCAGGCAAGTCAGTTAAGAACAAATTCTTATTTTCAATGACGGCCTGGGAACAGTGGGTTAACTGCCTGTTCAGGGGCAGAACGACAGATTTGTACCTTGTCAGCTCGGGGGTTTGAACTTGCAACCTTGCGGTTGCTAGTCCAACGCTCTAACCACTAGGCTACCCTGCCGCCCCAGCCTGATACGAGGGCTGGTATTTGAGAGACTTGTCAGCAAAAGCCCGACTCCATGTATCCATCGAAGGAACAGCCCACCTCAAATCAGCACCTCCCTTTGGGCTCGCCCCACAGCAGCAGTCACTGGATTATTCTGCATACCGGAAAACGCGTCATCATCTATATCAAACCAGGCTATTCTGATGAGAACATTTGTATGTGTGCTGTCTGTGAGACCACCTGTCTTACCTCAGTAGCTACCAGGGCGACAAGGCAGACATGTCTAGCAATGTACAAGTATTTTTATGAACAACATAAAAACAACATGTGCACCAGACTTAACTCGGGGTAAGATACAGACGGGATCGTGGTTTGCAGGATACCATAGTGCTAGATTGTATTTTGTGGGTAGAATAGAACAGGTGTTGACCTTACCGTGAAAGGGTTTCTTACAAGCCCTTCACCAACAATGCAGTTCTTAGAAAATTAAGAGTTAAGAAAATATTAACTAAATAAACTAAAGTTAAAAAAAAAAGTAATACCAGAAAATAACTAACGAGGCTATAGACTGACTATAGACTTCCGGCACTGAGTCATGTGCGGGGGTACAGGTTAGTCATGGTAATTGAGGTAATATGTACATAGATATGCATAGATATGCATAGATAATAAACAGTAGGTAGCAGCAGCGTAAAAATCTGCAAATAGTCCGAATAGCCATTTGAAATTAGCTGTTCAGCAGCCTTATGGCTTGGGGGTAGAAGCTGTTAAGAAGCCTTTTGGACCTAGACTTGACGCTCTGGTACCGCTTGCCGTGTGGTAGCAGAGAGAACAGTCTATGACTAGGGTGGCTGGAGTTTTCTGCATTTCTTAGGGCCTTCCTCTGACACCGCCTGGTATAGAGGTCCTGGATGGCAGGAAACTTGGCCACATGCACCACCCTCTTGCGGTTCGAATGCCGAGCAGTTTCCATACCAGGCGGCAATGCAACCAGTGCACTCGATGGTGCAGCTGTAGAACCCCTCGAGGATCTATGCCAAATCCCCTGAGTCTCCTGAGGGAGAATAGGCATTGTTGTGCCCCCCTCATGACTGTCCCGGTCTGTCTGGACTGTATGGGTTTTTATTGACAGCTATTCTGAACTTGAGCACCACTCGCAACAAGAAGTTGCTGCCATCCCTTCCAGTAATTGGGCAACTTTTGCCATTTTTTTTGTTGTCCAGGTGAGGGGAACTGCTGTAAAAAGGAGGACTGGATGTATTTTGAAAGATGAGATTCTTGAGGATTATAATATATACCACTGTAAAGGCTCTCGCCCTCCTCTTCTGAGGAGGAGTAGCGAGAAGGATCGGAAGTGTCCATAACGTTTAATCAAAATGAACACTGAAATACAAAACAATAGACGTGAATAAACGACACAAACAAACACTGACACGGAAAATAAACACCCACAACTCAAAAGTGAAACCAGGCTCCCTAAGTATGATTCTCAATCAGGGACAACGATTGATAGCTGCCTCTGATTGAGAACCATACTAGGCCGAACACAGAAATCCCAAATGATAGAAAAACGAACATAGACAACCCACCCAACTCACGCCGTGACCATACTAAAACAAAGATATAATAACAGAACTAAGGTCAGAACGTGACAACCGCTTTGATGTCATACAAGCAAGACAAACACCTGTGTGTCCAAATGTGCAATTCACATTTCCAAATCAACGTTTATGATCACTATGTTCGATATACAGTTGCAAGATGACATGTCGTCATATCCTGGGCTCTTCTGTTTGTTTATTGTGAAAACAAATTGCCGCATCACACGCACCTGAATGCACCTAAATTCCGATCTGTTTTTCTGAATTTCCTTGTGAAAGCCTAACATTGTAAGATCGTATTTTATAACAGCTAGTTATGTTGGCAGTGGAACAAGCTTTCAGATCATACCCACCTGACCCTGAATGCGATTTATAATGGCCCATTTTTGGATTAAAATTTTATTTAAAAAAATATGTTTTTTGCTTTATATGTTAAGTTCACACTACCATCACCCCAGATTTTGTAACACCTCTCTATCTAGTATTTTAGATACTTTTCAGATGGATTTTATACCTCAATTTCACTGTTTAGCCCTTGTCCTTGACCCAGACTTTTCAGCTTCTACTATGTTTTTCTATGAGAAAACAATAATTACACATTATGCAATGTCATCTAGAGAAAGAGTCAACTAAATAAAATCTATGTCAATATGTATTGTGAGTATTTCCTTTATATTGTTACTTACACAAAATATACCTGTCCTTTGGTACTGGTGTCATTTCCACCACTGAGGGCAA
Source organism: Oncorhynchus masou masou (assembly GCF_036934945.1). Taxonomy (NCBI): domain Eukaryota; kingdom Metazoa; phylum Chordata; class Actinopteri; order Salmoniformes; family Salmonidae; genus Oncorhynchus; species Oncorhynchus masou. Next base: position 3,533,922 of record NC_088232.1, on the reverse strand, counting down.
ATTCCTCATTTAATAAAGTTTTGTCAAGAGAATGTTAACTTAGTTACCATGGAAACTTATTGTGACACTGAAGCACATGGCTGCAGCAGAAGTGATGTTCCAGAAGTGATGTCCAGGAGTTGAAGAAAAATCTAGGTAAATATTACTACTAATAGTCCTACTATGAATTCTGCAAAATATGTCCTTTTCGGGTTGTCAAGCCAACAGTCCAGGATAGGGACACATGCCTCTGCAAAACCCACGCCAACCTCTAGTTCATGGCGGACAAACTTCAGCATCACAAATGATCAGCTGAAGTGATCTGACTTTGATGCTGGTGAACAGACATGGTGGTTTGAGAGGAAAAACAAAGCTGAAGAGAGAGAAAATGAAAAACAAAGAGGGAAACCTAGCTAAGTTCAACCCCAACAGGCAACAGTGTGCTTTAGGACAATGCAGATTTCCTCTGAGTGGTCGGGTAGGCTGTTTGGAGTGTTTATCCGACTGGATAAAACAAATTATTATAATTACCCCCCTCCACTTCTAAAACCAAAGTTGCGCCGCTGAGAGAACTACCTGTGTAAATACACCAGTGAAATCTAGGCAGTTCACTTTGGTGATTCTCACAAGCAGGTGACCTTCCACACCTTCATATGGTTGTTATCATAATCTCACAAAAAGTTTGGGTGGAAATATCTTTTTTTTTGACAAATAAATGTTTTCAGCTGTCACAAAGGCAAGTTCATACATGCATGTGTCATGTTGAATTATTAATTTTAGGATAACCTTAAAAAGCACTTAAAATAATGTTCAATGCAAGACAAATGTATAAGAAATGTGTTCTAAATTAATTGTATGATATTTCATTTTCAACTAAAATTGATGTTTAATAACATTTGTCAATGGCTGTCTGAGAAAAATGACTAAAATATATACATTCCTGAATAATACGATCACAGCGATTATCAGATATTATTTCTAGACAAATCAAAGACAATTATAATACTGGTAAAATGGTTTTTCAATATGTTTTAATTTCCGAAATCTTGCATGTGCCCGAAGTTGCAGAACCACCCAATTGTGTTATGGTGGGAGTGCAGGGCTGTGTTCCAAACTAAACAACAACAAGTGACCTTGTTCCTCAACGGGACCGCTAGGAGAGCTCACGAAGGTACCTTTTATAGTTGAAGACTTTTCTTTTGAGTCATAAAAGTGCACTGAAATTGCTTAGGAACTGTGCACACTTTGGAGAGGTGTGTGGCCACCTGGAGAGACCAGTTAATCTTCTCACTTAAACCCTTGTAATGTTTGTCCTGTGTTGCAACCACCCCACATTTTCCAGGAATAGTCTTATCATGTTAATGAATGTATCCAGAATATTTTCAGATTTTGTTTTCAGCAAAAGTGGCACTAAATAGTACACTAAATGTAAAATGCACATAACATCAACAGTGTAATGTTTGGATTTAGCATTATACTGTATTGACCAATTAAGACAGTCAGTATATCGTTCACTGTGGTTCCAAATAAGGGAAGAGCAGTCTGACGTTTTATGTTAGCACTCCGTTCGAGCTGCTTAGGCATAAGGGGAAGTACAAGTATGCCTGAAACTGCAAGATAATGGTTGGTTGTGTTTTATGATAAATGACCCCATATTGTCATGTTATTGCACATACTTTGCTTCCTGTGTGTCCCAGCAGGAAACCTGTGGCTCCTATAGATCCCTTTCCTCCTTGTTTTTAGCTGAAGTGGTAATAAGATTTGAAGTCAAGACTTCATACAATGTTTCCTATACAATTCCAGCTACCATATTTATGCCCTCTCCTGAAATATGAAAATATGCCCTCTCCCATATGCCCTCTCAAATATGCCCTCTCCCATGTGTTCCCGCACTGAAATTCAGCGGGAACACATGGGTAGTTTGGGAGTTCTCATTTTAACACAGTCTTAGATTTTTTGGTGTTTTTTGTGGACTGATCTGGTGCTACCAAGAACTGTTCTGATCGGAAGAACCTTTTAGGAAGAAAGTTTTTTTTTTAAGATTCTTTGGAAGGCAAGAAGGGTTCTATGTTCAACCATATATCATATTTCCCAGCATGCTGTAATGCAGGGTGATTTTCAGAAGTGTTTGTTTTAATGTGTTTTTGCATATACAGTAGAGGTCGGAAGTTTACATACACCTTAGCCAAATACATTTAAACTCCGTTCTTCACAATTCCTGACATTTAATTCTAGTAAAAATTCCCTGTCTTAGGTCAGTTAGGATCACCACTTCATTTTAAGAATGTGAAATTTCAGAATAATCGTAGAGAGAATGATTCCTTTCAGCTTTTATTTCTTTCATCACATTCCCAGTGGGTCAGAAGTTTACATACACTCAATTAGTATTTGGTAGCATTACCTTTAAACTTGTTTAACTTTGGTCAAACGTTTCTGGTAGCCTTCCACAAGCTTCCCACAATAAGTTGGGTGAATTTTGGCCCATTCCTCCTGATAGAGCTGGTGTAACTGAGTCAGGTTTATATGCCTCCTTGCTCGCACATGCTTTTTCAGTTCTGCCGACACATTTTCTAGGATTTGGATTGAGATCAGGGCTTTGTGATGGCCAATCCAATACCTTGACTTTATTGTCCTTAAGCCATTTTGACACAACTTTGGAAGTATGCTTGGGGTCATTGTCCATTTGGAAGACCCATTTGTGACCAAGCTTTAACTTCCTGACGGATGTCTTAAGACGTTGCTTCAATATATTCACATAATTTTCTTTCCTCATGATGCCATCTATTTTGTGAAGTGCATCAGTCCCTCATGCAGCAAAGCACCCCCACAACATGATGCTCCCACACCGTGCTTCACAGTTGGGGTGGTGTTCTTCGGCTTGCAAGCCACCCCCTTTTTCCTCCAAACATAACGATGGTCATTATGGCCAAACAGTTCTATTTTTGTTTCATCAGACCAGAGGACATTTCTCCAAAAAGTATGATCTTTGTACCCATGTGCAGTTGCAAACCGTAGTCTGGCTTTTTTATGCCGGTTTTGGTGCAGTGGCTTCTTCCTTGCTGAGCGGCCTTTCAGGTTATATCGATATAGGACTCGGTTTCCTGTGGATATAGATAATTTTGTACCTGTTTCCTCCAGCATCTTCACAAGATACTTTGCTGTTGTTCTGGGATTGATTTGCACTTTTTACACCGAAGTACATTCATCTCTAGGAGACAGAACGCGTCTCCTTCCTGATCAGTATGACGGCTGCATGGTCCCATGGTGTTTAAACTTGGGTACTATTGTTTGTACAGATGAACATGGTACCTTCAGGCGTTTGTAAATTGCTCCCAAGGATGAACCAGACTTGTGGAGGTCTCTTGGCTGATTTATTTTTATTTTCCCATGTTGTCAAGCAAAGAGGCACTGAGTGAGAAGGTAGGTCTTGAAATACATCCACAGGTACACGTCCAATTGACTTAAATGTTGTCAATCAGCCTATCCGAAGCTTCTAAAGCCATGACATCATTTTCTGGAATTTTCCAAGCTGTTTAAAGGCACAGTCAATTTAGTGTATGCAAACTTCTGACCCACTGGAATTGTGATACGGTGAATTATAAGTGAAATAATCTGTCTGAAAACAATTGTTGGAAAAATTACTTGTGTCATGTAAAGTAGATGTCCTAACCGACTTGACAAAACTATAGTTTCTTAACAAGAAATTTGTGGAGTGGTTGAAAATGAGTTTTAATGACACCAATCTAAGTATATGTAAACTACCGACAACAACTGTATAGTACATTGATTGGTTGATACATTTTATTCTACACAAAGATAAATTACATGTATTTTAACTAAACCAATCTGTTAGTAGTTGGACTTATTGCACTCGTTACTGAGATGGTTGTTCCAGTTTGAATACTGAGACTACGTCAAGGATCTAATCTTCCCTACACTGGCAATCTTTTTGAATGCAGGTTGCGGTTGATTTTGTCACGTTCTGACCTTCTTTTATTATGTCTTTGTTTTAGTATGGTCAGGGCGTGAGTTGGGTGGGTTGTCTATGTTCATTTTTCTATGTTATGTTTTGCGTTTGGCCTGGTATGGTTCTCAATCAGAGGCAGGTGTCGTTAGTTGTCTCTGATTGAGAATCATACTTAGGTAGCCTTTTCCCACTTGTGTTTCGTGGGTGATTATTTTCTGTTCTGTGTTTTGTTTCACCGTTCAGAACTGTTTTGTTTAGTTTTGCCGTAAACAAGATGAACACTTACCACGCTGCGCTTTGGTCCTCACCTCATTCCAACGACGAGCGTCAGATTTAAACCATTCCACTTGTTGGATATCGTAACTCTGACTGGATTCCAATAGCAATTACACATCACTTTGCGAGCCAGCATGATGTGACTTGCAGGCCTGACGTGGCCTGTAAACCAAGGTTTTTCTAACACCACTGTGTTAGGGTTTAACTAAGCCCGTCAACAAGTGGCCTTACGATAGACACATCTTTCATAAATAATTTGATTTTAAAGGCTGGTGGAACCATTCATAGAGGGTTCTAAGAATAACCTTTAGATAATAAAATGGTTCTTGGTAGAACCATATACAAGGTATTCTATGAAGAACCCTACATGGTAGACCCTCTGCACAGGGTTCTACCTAGCACCAAAAAGGGTTCAGGAAAACTGAAGAACACTACATGGTTCTACAGCACACATTTTTTAAAGAATGCATTTAAACATTCTCTTTGAGCTCAATTCCCTTTGATTTGACTATGTTCCCAGAGTGATTTTTCCATCTAATTTCACCTCTGTTCTCTAATACAAAGGTGCTGCGAGGTTTCAGAAACAATGGTCCCTGCAGTACTCCATACAACAGGTTTCTCTTAAGGTTTGCCCTGGCTCTATACTTTTTAAAGTGGAAAACTAATGATTGATCTTCACAAGGTTAAGGTTTTATGTATCCATAAAAGGAAGTTGAGCCCATTATTTGGAGGGGAAAGCGAGTTCTCCTGAAATGTAAGGTTCTGGAGATTGTTCTGGTTTAAACAGAACTCGGCAGCCGGCCCAACACACACAAACACACAGCTTTTTCATGTTTGAATTAAGCGAAATAGGGAGAAATATTTTGCCTCGGAGGATCCTGTTTTTCCATGACGGGAAAGGCATAGAGAATAATTTACAGTACTCATTCATTTCTAGCAAGCGATATGAGATCTCAGTAAAAACCGGTAGATTCCACTATAGCGCGCTTACACACTATAGCGCGCCGTCAATGAAAAACACCTGAGATTTAAATGGGTACCATGTGGAGTATGTCGGTGAGTTATCATGACTGTAAACTTTGTTTATTCTTCTTTCTTTCTTTTTCAGCTTTCCTTCATTCCCCCTACCAGCCAGTGTATACGGCCACAAAGCACGGGGTGATAGGCTTCTCCAGAGCCATAGCGGTGAGTTCTAATACACACACAAACCTCTCCTCGAGTACACCTAGCCATTCCACATACAGTGCCCTCCGTAATTATTGGGACAGTGAAATACTTTATTCTTCTTTTGGCTCTGCACTCCAAAAGTTTGGATTTTAAATCAGTGACTATGAGGTTAAAGTGCAGACTGTCAAATTCACTTATGTGTATTAAAGCAGTAAAAAGTATAGCCTACCAATTGGCTTGTTGCAGTGCTTGAGGCGTCACTACAAACCTGGGTTTGATCACAAGCTGAGTCACAGCCGGCCGTGACCGGGATACCAATGAGGCGGCGCACAATTAGCCCAGCGTTGTCCGGGTTAGGGGAGGGTTTGGCCGGCTAGGAATGTCCTTGTCCCATCGTGCTCTAGCGACTCCTTGTGGCATGTCGGGCGCATGCAGGGTCGCCATTTGTACATTTTGACACATTGGTGCGGCTGGCTTCTGGGTTAAGCGAGCAGTGTGTCAAGAAGCAGTGCGATGGGACAAGACTGTAACTACCAATTAGATATCACGAAATTCGGTAGAAAAAGGGGTAAAAGTACAAAACAATATATACATTTAGTATTTTGTCCCATATTCCTAACATGCAATGACTACATCAAGCTTGTGACTCAAAATATTTGTTGGATGCATTTACTGTTTTGTTTTGGTTGGTTTGTGTTTCAGATTATTTTTGTGCCCAATAATTTTGGAGTCACTTTTATTGTAAATAAGAAGAGAATATGTTTCTACATTAACGTGGCTGCTACCATGATTACCATGATTATGGATAATCGTTGATGTAGTCATTGTGAGCGATTAATATGGGAACAAACACTAAACTTTGGACTACCTTAATAGACATAGAGTATGTAATCCAAAACCAGTACACCTGATTTAAGTAATGAAGAGCTTGATGATTAGTTGACCAGTTGAATCAGATGTCGTAGTAGAATATGTGATATGTGGAATGGCTGGGGGTACTCCAGGAAAGGCATGGAAAACACTGGCCTAGACACATTCCTTTGCCCTGGGTGATTACGCTTGACCGTGTTCGGACATGTTTGTGCTCCTCTTTCTCACACACACACACATAACACACACACACACACACGCACACATAACAAACACATACACACTGGCACGTTGCTCCTTTCACAACCACACACACACACACACACCCTGACACGTCTGTGTTCCTTTCCTCTCCCCACGCAGGATGCAGCCGAGGTGGAGAACTATGGTGTGAGGATCAACACGCTGTGCCCTGCCTTCGTGGACACCCCTCTCCTGCGCTCCGTGGAACACGAGGACAACATGGGCAAGTTTGACAAGTTCAAGGACGACTTAAAGAGGAGCGTGCACAAGTTCGGGGTGCTTCAGTGAGTTCCTATACATGTTGTGTAGAAGTTGCCTCATTTCCCTCCTTTTACACTCATTACCTCTCAATGTTCTTTATAACTCAGATTTACAGTAAACCTATGTGGTGTATATAGGATACTGCTTCAGATTAATGTATACAAGTGTTGTTTATACCTAAACAAGTCAACACAGACCTAGAATCAGCTTACCCTCCCCACATGGCCCCGCGAAACCACCAAATACTAACTCCATTCTACGACATCAAGTAATACATTATCTGGAGTAGCAAAGCCTCCCTAATCAGTGTCCATTTCCTCCTTAAATCCTCCCTCCACATAGTATGTGTGGGAGGCCATGGAGGTTGTTATCCCTCCTCAGTTTCCCTGTCTTATCTGGAGAGAGGAGGGAGGGGGCCTTGGAAGCTTCCTGGTGTGTTTATGTCTTGTCCCCTCTCTATGTCACTGTGTTTTGAGTGCTTTGGACGACATCAGATAAGGTTTTCTACTTCAGAAGCAAACGGTGGTGGAGATATACAGATACAAACGTTGAGGGGTATTCTGAGGAAAGACTTAACTAGCTGTCAACATTTATTGGAAATGATTAGGTTTGCTACGATATGCATCCGAAACATGCAAAGACAAATATTGAGAAATACAGTGTGTTTGAGATAAGATTTGTTTTGTTATTTATATCAGAATGCAGTCTTAAATGCTTACATCTACCAGCTCAGCTGCTTTTAAAGTACAGTATTTCGCAATACCTTGTCCAAGCTGTTTGGCCTGGGGCAAGGCGATTTGATAAATCTGTTGGCTACAGCGTCAAAAAGAGGCCTTTTTAAGTGTTGATCTTATATCTCTTTCAGCCAGGAAATTGTTGAATTAAGTTACATCATGTTTCAGGAATTCTCAGATATAATCATGAGGGCATTTTGCTAGCTATTGTTTGTTTGCTAGACCAATTCAATCCCCCCAATAAATTAGGAATTGAAACACCAGGCGGAAGACAACCGAATGAGCCAGGGAGGAACTATGTGGACACTGTGTTACCTACCTAACACGGCCCTGTTTTCTCTCTATCTCTCAATCTCTATCCCCAGACCTTCGCTGATCGCAGAGGGAGTGTTGCGCCTGATAACTGATACCGGTCTAAACGGCGCCGTGATGAAGATCACCTGCTCTAAAGGGATCCACTTCCACACCTACGAGCCCCTGTCCGCTTGAGAGGAACAACACGGAATACCGTCGGACTTCTGTCACCCACCCAGCCAGACAAAGGAATTTAAAGTGGTCGGAGTATGGAGTCATTCAGAAAGTAGACCCATGTGTCTATGGAATTGGTAGAAATGTAGGCCCATTGAATTAGGAATTAGAATAGTAATTTAATGGGGCCTCTATTTGTATGCCTACGATGGATGTAACCAAGATTCCAGTAGTCTTACTTAATTGGTGTGAACAAAGGTAGACAAAGAGGGTTTAGTTTTTGGGTTTCCCTCATCATAGAATCCTCCAGTTGATTTGACTCGTATGAGAGACTTGTTTCCCTCATCATAGAATCCTCCAGTTGATTTGACTAGTATGAGAGACTTGTTTCCCTCATCATAGAATCCTCCAGTTGATTTGACTAGTATGAGAGACTTGGTACAAATTGACTGCTGTATTTATTTTATTTTATTTATTTAACTAGGCAAGTCAGCTAAGAGAAAATTCTTATTACCCAATTATGAAATGGACGTTTTATCACAAAGCACAGTATGTGTTTACAATTTTACCAAATAACTGTAGTTTATTTATGATACAATAGCATGCTTTATTATCATAGAATATGTGAAAATTGTATTTTTGTTCTCTGTCAGACAATAAACTTTGACTCCTTTCCTCTTCTCCTTCACTTGTTACATGACTATGTACATAACACAGTATCTGTAACACAGTAATGCAGGTTTAGCTGGCAGAAAGAGGACTCTTGAGGGCTGGGGAGTTGTCAGCACGCTACCTAGCTGAGCATGTTGCCGTTGGGCTAAGTATGTTGCCATTGGGAGTGTCCACCTCACCTCCACTACCATGCAGCAAAACAGGCTTTGACGAGAGGAGGAACTGTGACAAGGAGCAGACAGTTTAAAAAATTTTTTTAATCCTTTGCTACTTTTAGTTAATTCCAGGATGTATGCGTGACAGGAATTCACATCTGGATATCACCCCCTCCTCCCGCCATCCCTCTCCCCCCGCCCGCCCTCCCGCTATCAGCTGCGGTCTGTGTTAACTTGTTTACCAAACAGGCTTTCCGAGAGATTCTACGACCAGGAAAAGAGAGGGGTGGAGAGAGCGAGCGGCACACATTTGATATGGGTCACAGGAGGTGAAGGAAGATGCCTGATACAAACCTCACAAAGGAGGAGTGTTAGAGAAAATAAGAATTCCTCAGAACAGGTTACCTCATTCAAACTGAGACATTGATTGTGCATGTGTGCCATTCAGCGGGTGAATGGGCATGACCAAAGATTCAAGTCCCTTCGAACAGGGTATGGTAGTAGGTGCCAGGCGCACCGGTTTGAGTTTGTCGAGAAATGCAACGCTGCTGGGTTTTTCACACTCAACCGTTTCCCATGTGTATCAAGAATGGGCCACCACCCAAAGGACATCCAGCCAACTTGACACAACTGTGGGAAGCATTGGAGTCAACATGGGCCAGCATCCCTGTGGAATCATTTCGACACCTTGTAGTGTCCATGCCCTGATGAAATGATGCTGTTCTGAGGGCAACTCAATATTAGGAAGGTGTTCTTAATGATTTGTCCGCTCATTGTATACATAATGTATCACACCCATTGTGAAATGATATACTCAGCAAGGTGGAAAGATTGGTACCACCATAATATAGAGTACCAGTCAAAAGTTTGGACACACCTACTCATTCAAGGGTTTTTCTTTATGTTTACCATTTTCTACATTGTAGAATAATAGTCAGGACATCAAAACTATGAAATAACATATGGAATCATGTAGTAACCAAAATAATGTTAAACATTTGTTTTAGATTCTTCAATGTAGCCAGCCTTTGTTTACCAAACCTACCTTGTCACAACACAACTGATTGGCTCAAATGCAAAGAAGGAAATAAATTCCACAAATTAACATTAAACAAGGCACACCTGTTAATTTAAATACATTCCAGGTGACTACCTCATGAAGCTGGTTGAGAGAATGCCAAGCGTGTGCAAAGCTGTCATCAAGGCAAAGGATGGCTACTCTCAAATATAAAAAATATTTTGATTTAACACTTGGTTAATACATGATTCCATATGTGTTATTTCATAGTTTTGATGTCTTCACTATTATTTTATAATTTAACGAATTTAAGAAAACCCTTGAATAAGTAGGTGAGTCCAAACTTTTGACTGGTACATATCTACACTGCCGTTCAAAGTTCGGGGTCACTTAGAAATGCCCTTGTTTTTGAAAGAAATGCAATTTTTGTATCCATTAAAATAACATCATATTGATCAGAAATACAGTGTAGACATTGTTAATGTTGTAAATGCCTACTGTAGCTGGAAACAGCTGATTTTTTATGGAATATCTACATAGGCGTACAGAGGCCCTTTATCAGCAACCATCACTCGTATTCCAATGGCACGTTGTGTTAGCTAATCCAAGTTTATAATTTTAAAAGGCTAATTGATCATTAGAAAACCCTTTTGCTATTATGTTAGCACAGCTGAAAACTGTTGTTCTGATTAAAGAAGCAATAAAACTGGTCTTTAGACTAGTTGAGTATCTGGAGCATCAGCATTTATGGGTTCGATTACAGGCTCAAAATCTCCAGAAACGAAGAACTTTCTTCTGAAACTCGTCAGTCTATGCTTGTTCTCGAAATGAAGGCTATTCCATGTGAGAAATTGCCAAGAAACTGAAGATCTCGTACAATGCTGTGTATTACTCCCTTCACAGAACAGCGCAAACTGGCTCTAACCAGAATAAAAAGAGGAGTGGAAGGCGCTGGAGCACAACTGAACAAGAGGACAAGTGCATTAGAGTGTCTAGTTTGAGAAACAGACACCTCACAAATCCTCAACTGGCAGCTTCATTAAACATTACCCACAAAACACCAGTCTCAACGTCAACAGTGAAGAGGCGACTCCGTGATGCTGGCCTTATAATGGGCCTCTGTACACCTATGTTGATATTCCATTAAAAATCAGCCGCGTCCAGCTACAATAGTCATTTACAACATTAGCAATGTCTACAATGTATTTCTGATCAATTTGATGTTATTTTAATGGACAAAATGTTTTGCTTTTCTTTCAAAAACAAAGACATTTTTAAGTGACCCCAAACTTTTGAATGGTAATATAGATTTGTCTAGCTACATCATGGTTCTGAAACATAACTCCCAAATGCAAATGTAGCTGATCATGCAAATTCAGACGTGCATTATAAGGTTGAGTCCCAAATGGAACCCTATTCCCTATATAGTGCATTAACCTATGGGCCTTGGTCAAAAGTACTGCACTATGTAGGGAATAGGGTGTGCCATTTTGGGATAGAGCCCACGTATGACCAAGGAAGGACCATCGACCGCTAACGTTACCTACTAATGTGCATAATTCAGACAGACTTTACCTACTGTATTTATGCAAAATTCGGACACTCTCCACTGCCATTACAACCTTACCAGAGGGAATACCTCTCCAACTATACAGGTTAGAAGTTTAAATTAAGCTGTACATTTTCTAATATCATTGAGTGGTCTGTAATTGTGTTGTGTGGCATGTCATTGTGTTGCATACAGTATAGTTGACTGTTCTTCATTGTAGTCTGCTATTAACATAGACTTGACATATTTCAGCATATACTCTACAATTTGTTTAGGATTCAAGTTGCCGTATGACAGCACTAGTCAGGGTTTATTTGTAATATCTGACCGTTTATCTAATAAGCTGTAACCTGGTGACGTTTACAATTGTTACAATATCCCTCTGAGGCCATTCTTGTCCCGTATATTCACAGACCCCAACAACTGTGAAAGGATTAACAATTCCGTAGACAGCAATTCTACTCTCCTCTCCACCCAACCCCTGCTTAATGTCCAGTGTCGACTATACACTGCTGGTGACTCAATAAACCTCATCCTGAGTCTTCCCACCAATGCCTACGTCCTGTGGCTGATGCTGAGCGGAGGGGGGGGGGGGGGGTGATGGCCTCAGATACAATCCAACACACCCATGCTAAGTACAATAATGTGTCTGCCTAATTATGTCATAGGTCCTTATTGATTGGAGAGATGGGTGGAATGGTATAGTGATGGAATGTGTGTGTGTGTGTGTGTGTGTGTGTGTGTGTGTGTGTGTGTGTGTGTGTGTGTGTGTGTGTGTGTGTGTGTGTGTGTGTGTGTGTGTGTGTGTGTGTGTGTGTGTGTGTGTTCTCTCTGTTCTCTCTGCTGTTGTTGGGCTTCTAGGCCATATGTAATGATAGGGCGGGTACATTGACTAGGAGCTGGGTACGAACTTTATAGTTGAAATCATATCATTAAGTTAACTCCACCGGTCATAACCCTTTATTTACATCTATCTCCCAACCACTGTGAATTAGACAGGATGTTCTCTCTCCTGTTCAAAACTCACATTGTGATCAATTGACGCACGTAGCTGTTTACTCAGAATGGCGTGTACGCATGATGTATTCATCACACTGTTGAGTGCAAACTATACAATGACTAAAGTGCATGTGATAATATGGTATTTCCGTGTATCAGGGTGTTGAATGAGTTTGTTCAAGAAGAAGGTTACATATCCTTATATGGTCCATGATGTTTCCGTTTGTGATGGTGTGCAATGTCACGCACCGCCACAACCACGCCTTAAAGGGGCAGTTCAGTAAAAACATATTTTATGTTTTTGTATTATATTTCCACACTGTGAGGTAAAAATTACACTCTGAAATTGTGAAAATTATGATTAATGCCATTTTTGTGTAAGAGCTTTTTGGAAACAATGCCTGGAATTTCAACCTGTTCAGGTGAGACCTAACTTTTGGCCCATATCATGATTATAATGACTGTTCATCTGGTTAAAGGGGTGGGTTCTAGACCATCCTATCAGCCAATCAGGGCTATGTATGTAAATATATTTGCATTTGTTTCCTGATGCCCACACGTTCAGACTGAGCATTTCAAGTGTCAAAGGTGATTCAGGGAAATAATTATTTTCACTAAATACACACACACAGTCATTTATTAGATATTAAGTGATTATTTAAAAACATAATTACAAAGACTGCATGGGGGCTTTAAACACATGACATTACATGTTGGCTCAGAGTCAAAGGTGTAAAAGCTGAATTACCCAACCTGCTTTGAGAAATGCATACACCTCCAGGTGTTTAAAGAATGCTCCTGGTGAAAGGGTTTGTTCTGTCCCATGTACAAACATGCGTCCTTTGTCCTGATCTTATCCACATTGTGATAAAAGACAAATATCTTTTATCCATCTATTGTGTTCGCATTGTGACAAGATTTCCTGATCACAATGCGTCAGGGTCCCTGACTACATCTGGAGGTGGTCGGAAGATCTGATCACAAGCTTTTAATCGTCTACAACTGTGGGCACTGTCAGAATGTGGACAGGATCAGGACAAAGGTTAGAATCATGTATAAACAGGGCTTTTGAGAAGTATGGCTCAGTGATTGATTAGATATTAAGAGAGAGGTTTCTTTCCACAGAGCAGCCCCTGAATGCTGTTCATTGACTACAGCTCAGCATTTAACACCATAGTGTCCATGAAGCTCATCACTAAGCTAAGGAACCTGGGACTAAACACCTTCCTCCGCAACTGGATCCTGTACTCCCTGTCGGGCCGCCCCCAGGTGGTAAGGGTAGGCAACAACACACCTGCCACGCTGATCCTCAACACTGGGGCCCCTCAGGGGTGTGTACTTAGTCTCCTCCTGTACTCCCTGTTCGGGCCGCCCCCAGTTGGTAAGGGTAGGCAACAACACACCTGCCACGCTGATCCTCAACACTGTGGCCCCTCAGGGGTGTGTACTTAGTCTCCTCCTGTACTCCCTGTTGGGCCGCCCCCAGGTGGTAAGGGTAGGCAACAACACACCTGCCACGCTGATCCTCAACACTGGGGCCCCTCAGGGGTGTGTACTTAGTCTCCTCCTGTACTCCCTGTTGGGCCGCCCCCAGGTGGTAAGGGTAGGCAACAACACACCTGCCACGCTGATCCTCAACACTGGGGCCCCTCAGGGGTGTGTACTTAGTCTCCTCCTGTACTCCCTGTTCGGGCCGCCCCCAGGTGGTAAGGGTAGGCAACAACACACCTGCCACGCTGATCCTCAACACTGTGGCCCCTCAGGGGTGTGTACTTAGTCTCCTCCTGTACTCCCTGTCGGGCCGCCCCCAGGTGGTAAGGGTAGGCAACAACACACCTGCCACGCTGATCCTCAACACTGGGGCCCCTCAGGGGTGTGTACTTAGTCCCCTCCTGTACTCCCTGTTCACCCATGACTGCGTGGCCAAACACGACTCCAACACCATCATTAAGTTTGCTGACGAAACAACAGTGGTAGGACTGATCACTTGACAACGATGAGACAGCCTATAGGGAGGAGACTAAATTACTTGGTGTTACATTAGATTAGAAACTGTCATAGTCAAAATATATAGATTCAATGGTTGTTAAAATGGGGAGCGGTCTGTCCATAATAAAGCGATGCTCAGATTTTTTGACACCACATTTCAAAAAGCAAGTCCTGCAGGATCTAGTTTGGTCTGATCTTGATTATTGTCCAGTCGTGTGGTCAAGTGCTGCAAGGAAAGACCTAGTTAAGCTGCAGCTGACCCAGAACAGAGCGGCACATCTTGCTCTTCATTGTAATCCGAGGGCTGATATAAATACTATGCTGCCAGTCTCTCTTGGCTAAGAGTTGAGGAGAGACTGACTGCATCACTTCTTCTTTTAATAAGAAACATTTATGTGTTGAAAATTCCAAATTGTTTGCATAGTCAACTTACACGCAGCACTGATACACACTTACTTCACCAGACATGCCACCAGGGGTCTTTTCACAATCCCCAGGTCCAGAATAAATTAAAGTGAACATATAGTATTATACACAGCCATGAGTGCATGGAACTCCCTTCCATCTTAATATAGAACAAGTAAACAACACACCTGGTTTAAAAAATAAAAATATAGCAACACCTCATGGCACAGCCCCTCTCCCCCTACTTTATGTGTGTATGTACTGACATGTACAGTAGGTGTAACTGATAAACACACGATATGTTAATGTTTTTAAATATATGTAAATTGCAAAGTATTTTGTCTGTAATGTCTTCTTTGTTATATGTCGGACCCCAGTAAGACTAGCTGCAGCCATTGGCATTGACTAACGAGTATCCTAATGAATAAAATCTGGTTTTATGTTTTCTGTGGCCCTAGGAAGAGTAGCTGCTGCTTTTGCAACAGCTATTGGGGATCCTAATAAAATAACCCAAAATACCAAAGGAGAGGCCTCTCGAGTGGCGCAGTGGTCTAAGGCACTGCATCACAGTGCTTGAGGCGTCACTACAGTCCTTTGATCCCAGACCCATGATGCAGCGCACAATTGGCCCAGCGTTGTCCAGGTTAGGGGAGGGTTTCGCGGCCGGGATTTCTTTGTCCCATTGTGCTCTAGGGACTCCTTGGGCCGGGCAACTGCACTCTGATTTCCGTCATCAGTTGGATGGTGTTACGTCTCTCGTCAGAATGAGGATCGGACCAAAACGCAGTGGTTTAAGTGTTCATGATTCTTTATTACTCAAAAACTCTTGAACAAAAATAACAAAGGGAACAAACAAACAGTTCTGTAAGGTAAATCAACTACCCATAAAACACAGGTGGGAAAAAGGCTGCCTAAGTATGATTCCCAATCAGAGACAACGATAGACAGCTGCCTCTGATTGGGAACCACACTTGGCCAAAAACAAAGAAATAGAAAACATAGAAATAAAGAACCTAGAATGCCTGGCCTAATCAAGATAGAGAATAAAAGCCTCTCTTCGGCCAGGGCGTGACACCTCTGACACATTGGTCCAGCTGGCTTCTGGGTTAAGTGAGCAGTGTGTCAAGAAGCAGTGCGGCTTGGCAGGGTCGTGTTTCGGAAGAGGCATGGATCTTGACCTTCGCCTCTCCCGAGTTGCAGCGATGGGACAAGACTGTAACTACCAATTGGGGAGAGAAAATGGGTAAAAGTAAAAAGGGTTGTCCCAACTCCCCATGCTATTTGCTCTCTCTCTCTTGAACCGCTGGTACAAAACATACATCAAAATTTTGCTTCCTCACATATCAAAATCAAACAAACTGAACAAGCAATTTCTCTAGAATCTCAATTATTAAAATCAATGTCCTCCCTCGGATCAATTTCATGAGTTCCATGTCACCACTGCTTCCTCCTTTGGACTATTGGTCTAAACTTGACTCTGTCTTAAAGAAGTTAATTTGGGGGAGAAAGAGACCACAGATTAAATATGCAACATAGAAGAGTCAATGGTTTCAACAATTAGATTACAATATTTATAATTTTCTGGATTGACTACTAAAAACTGTGCATGATTGTTTGGACCCATTATAGCATACTCTGAAAATGTGTGGAAACTACAGAGAAGTATATGAGATCTAATCTTAAATGGCATTTATACTCTCCAGTATGTCGTAATAAAGAATTCTTAGTGTGTAAGAAATCATTTATAACAGATTATTGGTCTAAGAAAGGTATTTATACTTTCAAAGACATATTCAATATGAATGGACTCCTCAGTTTCCGGGAAATCCGCTAGTGTTTTAATGTCCCAGGTTCATCATTTTGTCATTACCTTCAAAGACGCCCATCCATGCAAGCCTATGGGGTCCCCTGGGGAGCAGAATTAGCAGTACACCAATTGGTCAAACTTCTAACGGACAGACACCCCTCGAAAGGAGTTGTTTCTGATATCTATAGTCAATCCATTTGAGCAGCACAAAAAACGTCTGCTAAATGACTTAAATGTAAATGTAAAATTAACTCTATCAACTGTGTGGGGAAAAGGATGTTTCACTTGCTGACAGACAAATCAATTGGGAGACTGTATGGAGGAATATATTTGTATCATCTAGAAACCCCAATCACCAATTAATTCATTAAAGAATTTGCCATGAACCTATCTATCACCTCAAGACATCACACGGGTATGAGTCTGTTGCCAATATGTGTGTTCTGCACCACATGGGACCTTTGTAGTTTTCAGCATGTGCTGTGGAAATGCTAGGGGGTGGTTGAATTCTGGGGGATATTCAATGATGTCATCTCTGTACTTATAGATCAAATACTGCCATTAGATGTTGCTTTGTGAACCACAGCTGCTAAGAAAATGATTGTACAAAGGTTGGATTCCACCTCATCAGTTACCATTGCAACAATGGCTGCTAACATTTAAAGAAATTGTACTTCTGGAGCTCTCCACGCCCAGGATCCACATGGCCAAAGTGTCCACTCTGGTTGTGCTTATGAGGCTCTCTACGGCCAGGATCCACATGGCCAAAGTGTCCACTCTGGTTGTGCTTATGAGGCTCTCTACGGCCAGGATCCACATGGCCAAAGTGTCCACTCTGGTTGTGCTTATGAGGCTCTCTACGGCCAGGATCCACATGGCCAAAGTGTCCACTCTGGTTGTACTTATGGAGCTCTCCACAGCCAGGATCCACATGGCCAAAGTGTCCACTCTGGTTGTACTTATGGAGCTCTCTACGGCCAGGATCCACATGGCCAAAGTGTCCACTCTGGTTGTACTTATGGAGCTGGTGTACAAAACTGAAAGTAAAAGATGCAAGAACGAAAGTTAGGAATGGAAACACAGAAATAACGCACATAGAACATATCTACCACTACTTAGACTTCCTTTCAGTGAGAATGACAGATCTATAACTCACATTTCTAGTGAATGTGGTCAGGTTTCCCAAAAAGGGACATATTGCAGCTTTAAAAAGATAGATTGGTGGTAAGGCCCTGCGATAGACTAGAGTCCTGTCCAGGGGGTGTACTTGTCCATCAACCTGCCTCACAGAACAGAAGAGAGACTCCTGCTCCTATGAGCAGTTTTGGCATGCACAAGCCAAGGCTCGTGCAAGACTACTTATACAATGTGATACAATACAACACACCCATGCTAAGTACGATAATGTGTCTGCCTAATTATGTCATAGGTCCTTATTAAATGGAGAGATGGGTGGAATTGTATAGTGATGGAATGTGTGAGTGTGTGTGTGTGTATGTGAATGTTCTTTCTTGTTGGGCTTCTAGGCCATATGTAATGATAGGGCGGGTACATTGACTAGGAGCTGGGTGTGAACTTTATAGTTGAAATCATATCATTAAGTTAACACCACCGGTCATAAACCTATATTTGCATTTACCACCCAACCGCTGTGAATTAGACAGGATGTTCTCTCTCCTGTTCAAAACTCACATTGTGATCAATTGAAGCACAAGCTGTTTACTCAGAATGGCGTGTACACATGATGCATTCATCACACTGTTAAATACAAACTATACAATGACTAAAGTGCATGTGATAATATGGTATTTCTGTGTATCAGGGTGTTGAATGAATTTGTACAAGAGAAGGTTACATATCCTAATATGGTCCATGATGTTTCCTTTTGTGATGGTGTGCAATGTCACGCACAGCCACAACCACAGCTTAAAGGGGCAGTTCAGTTAAAAACACATTTCTTTATGATGCTTCCACACTATGAGGTAAAAATAACACTCTGAAATTGTGAAAATGATGTTAATACCGTTTTTGTGTAAGACCTGTTTGAAATAAATGCCTGAAATTTCAGCCTGTTAAGGTGGGATGGAACATTTGGCCCACATCATGATTATAAAAAACCAATGACAGCTCATCTGGTTAAGGGGGTGGGTTCTAGACCATCCTATCAGCCAATCAGGGATGTGTGTGTAAATATATGTTTATGTTGTTTCCTAATGCCCACAAGATCAAACTGAGCATTTCAAGTGTCAACGGAGGCTCAGGGAAGTAAATTATTCAAAATATATTTTGGAGTTATGTTCATTAAATAAGAACAGTGATTTATTGGAAATATCATTAACTGTTGGCTCAAGGTAAAAGGTGTAAAAGCTGAATTTCCCGACCTGCTTCGAGAAATGCATACACCTTCAGGTGTTTAAAGAATGCTCCTGGTGAAAGGGTTTGTTCAAATACCATTGCCTCGCTCTGTCCCAGGTAAAAACATGCGTCCTTTGTCCTGAACTTATCCACCTTCTGATAAAAGACAAAAGTGTCTTTATGCACATTATTTGACAGATATTCTTTCAAAATAATATTTAATTATCTATTTTAACAAACACATTGACGCCATAAGTCAATTTTGCCACCTGTCAATGATTTTAGAGGCCGATATAATGATGATTTCACTGTGCAGATCCGTCTACACTTGTAAGATATCCAGACACAATGGGTCCCTGACTACCTCTGGAGGTGGTCGAAAGATCTGATCACAATCTTAATCGTCTACAACTGTGGGCACAGTCAGAATGTGGACAAGATCAGGACAAAGGTTAGAACCAGGTATAAACAGGGCTTTTGAGAAGTATGGCTCAATGATTTATTAGATATTTAGAGAGAGGTTTCTTTCCAATATGGCCCTTTCTACATGCACCAGTGGGAATTGAACTCACAGTGTTGTTGTTGGTAGCTTCCCACTCATACCCACTGAACCAGACAGGACCGTTTTTGAAGGTTGGCAAGACAATTGGGCAGATGAAAGCAAAAGCTCCACCTCAGTTTACTCAGATACACTGATTGGAAAAGTCTTGACAGTGTAAACAAAATGGTGTGTGAACAAAATGGTGGAAGCCCATTGTTAGGCTGGCTTTCACCAGAAGGACATGCTATAAAGCAGCAATGAGTAAGCCAACTAGCTAATTTGCCTAAATCTTCTTTAAAATTATTTTAATTTTAAAATAAAACTTGAAATTGACATGGTCTAATTGACTCAACAACCAACAACCAAGTTAAATGAACCAGAAAAGAAATTGTTATTTCTGGTTGTTTATCAAGGTTAGCTGGCTAACTCATTGATCCAGCATTATAGTGTACCCCTCTGGTCGGTTCTTTCAGATCAGTGAAATGAATGAGGAGAGAGGACAGGCCTTTTAGTCCATGCAGAAAGAGCTAAAGCCACACAGTGATACTGGTCACGTTCCCCTGCTCAGACGTTGCATGCATCCTCCGATGGCCTAGTGCCATGTAATCAACTGTGCAGTCGGACACCATATTGCTATAACACATGATGTGTTTAGCTGATACATAAAATTCCTTTCCAGGCGTTGTAAGATCTGGCATGCGTCAACAACGCCTGGGCAGAGGAACGCGCCCATTGTAGGAAGTAGGATACACAGCCCTCTAGTGATCTTCACTAGGCCTCTACACCTGCACCTGCATGGATCCACAGCGAAGACTTATCATCACATGAAGAACCAAGCCTCTTTACCTGAGTTTTAAGTTCTTGTTTACCCATAGACTCTATGTTATTCTTACAGTGACTCGTGTTGACTTTTTATACTCTGGAAATGCTTTTTTTAGATCTGGTTCATCTACAAATATTGAGCAACAAGATGACTACTGTCTATGAAGAAACCCATGGGAAGGGTAAACCCATAGATCTAGATAGAGGTCTCATCTTTATGCCTGTGCCATTAATAGAATCTGTGACAGCATGGGCAGTGCCATTGAGGCTACAACCCATAAGAATCGCCACCCAGTTGACTACACCGACTACTTAAAATGTTAACAAAAAAATGGTGAAAGCCCCCATGCTAAATTGGCCTTTTGGCCACTAGAGGCATCTATCATTCTCTATGGGTCAACCCCTTGAGGATCAGACATCTAGTTTCATCTAGGGAATCCTGGTGAAAAACCAGTGACACAATGACTGCCATCTTGTAGGGTAATCCCACAACATGCCAGAGAATACAGTAATCAATACATTTGATAATAGGCAGTAAGAAAGACCAAAAACCATTCAACCACCCGTCATACATTTAGCCATAGTGTTTCTTTCAATATTGTGTCACACAACACAATGTCCGCATAAACAAAATGCATAATGCTTATGTCAACTTTAGCAGTATGTTAGTCTTGTGTAAGCACTATGATGATTACTTTACAGTAGTGTCACTGGCAGTTCAACACATGATTTATTAAAACATTTTGTCTGCACATTTAGTGATACGATCTTTTAATGGCTAGGCTTTGTAATGCAGTGTGTGTGTGTGTGTGTGTGTGTGTGTGTGTTTGTTGTATTACTGTTAAATAGGTGCATCAGCTTGACCTTGTGTAAAGTACTGTGACTAGCCAGTACTGAGACAGATGGGTAGAACACACTAGGAAAATCAGTGGTGTAAAGTACCTAAGTAAAAAATACTTTAAGTACTACTAAGTCGTTTTGGGGCGTATGTACTTTACTTTCATATTTTTTGACAACTTTTACATTTACTTCTGTACATTCCTCAAGAAGAAAATGTACTTTTTACTCCATTAATTTTCCTTGACACCCAAAAGCATGACAGGAAATTTGTCCAATTCACACATTTATCAAGAGAACATCCCGGGTCATGTGCCCCTGGCTAAAATGGTGCTGTCTGGTTTGCTTAATACAAGAAATGTGGAATCATTTACACGTTTACATGTGTGCTTAAGTATGAGAAATTACATTTATGTTTGATACTTAAGTATATTTAAAACCAAATACTTTTAGACTTTTACTCAAGTAGTATTTTACTGGGTGACTTTCACTTTTACTTGAGTAATTTTCTATGAAGGTATATTTACTTTCATTCAAGTATGAAAATTGAGGAAAAGTGGGATCCCACTGGGCACAGATGTCAATTCCATGTCTATTCACATTGGTTCAACGTAATTTAGTTTAAATGACGTGAAAACAACGTTGGTTCAACCAGTGTGTGCCCAGTTGGATCCCGCTCTTCTGGACACATAGAACGAGCACATGACAACATGGGGACTTACTCTCCCGTAAGGTTCTCGTGAACTCCTGTGACTCATTGCTTATGTTGTCTGAGGAGAAAATGGCACAGTGGAAATGACTTGAGTCACCGCTGCCAAAATTGATTTCCCTATTCTATTTTTGACGATGATGATTCTCTTCATTTCAACCAACTACTGTTACTGTAAGGTCAAAGCAGCATGTTCTGGCAGCATGTCTTCAAAAATAAAAAGTGATTTACACATAAGTTATCGATATCAGCATGACTACACCAAACTCATGAAGCAAACTGTTGCCTTGTGCTCTGTAAGATTGGCTACTAATTGTTGGTGGACGGATGGTGCCTGTGTGAGAAGGTTACACAGACAATACCTACCAGATGAAAAGGTCACTGACTGGCTGCAATTTAATCTGATTGGCAAACGTCAACAGAACCAGTCAGTCAACAAACTCCCTTCACGGTCTGAATAGAACACCCTTTTAAACCATATAAGCCAACACAATATGTTGTCAGTATTCCTATGGAGCGTGTAAAGCAGATAATTATCAAATTCCTGTTGCATAGTAATTAAGTTGACTCCGGGGATGGTGTGGTATTAGTGCCTCTGCTTTAGAGAACTGAAAAGCAACCAAAAGGTCAAAGGTCATAGAGAAACAATATGAGTATGTATGTCTATAAGTCGAGCCGTCAACTTTCCCAGCATTGTTGCTTTTGCAAGAATGATATGACAACATGGAGCACATGTAGCAATGATGATTGACAGCCAGGGATAAAATTAGTCACTCAAAAATAACGGCCCAATTTAAAAGAACACGCATGCATTGAAAATACCCTTAGACTCTAATTGCTGGCGACCCCTTAGAAAAAGATTGAAAGACATTCTCATTTGTTCATGGAAGTTTACTCCTTTACCCTCTGTTTATCATTTAAGCTGCATTACATGACGCCTTGCTTCAGAAATGTCTAGATGTTTACGGAAACGTGTGTGACCTCGTCCTATCCTCTGCCGTGGTCGATTGGTTATCGACCACAGGGTGTAGTTATTGTTTTGGAGGGGTTCGGAACCGATTTAAGATAAGAACTACAAAAGGTTAGTTAATATGTTCTTTACAAACTATGGTGGGAACGAGAGAGAGTGAGTACAACTCCCTGCCAACTCCCAGTGTTGCTCGGGTTGAGATATCTTCAATGTAAACAGAGGCAGAAGGGCTTACATTGGTTCAGCATTCTATGAAAAATCTCTACAAACACTTTGCTCGGCAAGATAGTCTTGTGTTATTTATTCTCTAAACAGCCTTCATCTCAGCCGTGTTTTTAAACCATGATGACTGGCCTGTTGCCACAAGGTCTGACAATCTGGCAGGCCTTTGCAGCAGATGCTGTTTCTGTTTTACACGGTCATGATAGAACAGATATATTGGATTAATTTTTTCGTGGACAAATACAGTTGAAGTAAGTCGGAGGTTTACATACACTCAGGTTGGAGTCATTAAAACTTGTTTTTCAACCACTCCAAAAATGACTTGTTAACAAACTATAGTTTTGGCAAGTCGGTTAGGACATCTACTTTGTGCACGACACAAGTTATTTTTCCAACAATTGTTTACAGACAGATTATTTCACTTATAAATTCACTGTATCACAATTCCAGTGGGTCAGAAGTTTACATACACTAAGTCGACTGTGCCTTTAAATAGCTTGGAAAATTCCAGAAAATTATGTCATGGCTTTAGAAGCTTCTGATAGGCTAATTCATTTACATCATTTGAGTCAATTGGAGGCGTACCTGTGGATGTATTTCAAGGCCTACCTTCAAACTCAGTGCCTCTTTGCTTAACATCATGGGAAAATCAAAAGAAATCAGCCAAGACCTCAGAAAAAAAAAATTGTAGACCTACACAAGTATGGATCATCCTTGGGAGCAATTTACAAACACCTGAAGGTACCACATTCATCTGTACAAACAATAGTACGCAAGTATAAACACCATGGGACCACGCAGCCGTCCTACCGCTCAGGAAGGAGACGCGTTCTGTCTCCTAGAGATTAACGTACTTTGGTGCGAAAAGAGCAAATCAATTCCAGAACAACAGCAAAGGACCTTGTGAAGATGCTGGAGGAAACAGGTACAAAAGTATCTCGTTCCACAGTAAAACGAGTCCGATATCGACAGCAAGGAAGAAGCCACTGCTCCAAAACCGCAATAAAGAAAGCCAGACTACGTTTTGCAACTGGGTACAAAGATCATACTTTTTGGAGAAATGTCCTCTGGTCTGATGAAACAAAAATAGAACTGTTTGGCCATAATGACCATCGTTATGTTTGGAGGAAAAAGGGGAACGCTTGCAAGCCGAATAACACCATCCCAACCGTGAAGCACAGGGGTGGCAGCATCATGTTGTGGGGGTGCTTTGCTGCAGGAGGGACTGGTGCTCTTCACAAAATAGATGGCATCATGAGGAAAGAAAATTATGTGGATATATTGAAGCAACATCACAAGACATCAGTCAGGAAGTTAAAGCTTGGGTCTTCCAAATGGACAATGACGCCAAGCATACTTCCAAAGTTGTGGCAAAATGGCTTAAGGACAACAAAGTCAAGGTATTGGAGTGGCCATCACAAAGCCCTGACCTCAATCCATAGAACATTTGTGGGCAAAACTGAAAAAGCATGTGAGAGCACGCTACAAACCTGACTCAGTTACACCAGCTCTGTCAGGAGGAATGGGCCAAAAATCCACCCAACTTACTGTAGCTTGTGGAAGGCTACCCAAAACGTTTGACCTTAGTTTAACAATTTAAAGGCAACGCTACCAAATACTAATTGAATGTATGTAAACTTCTGACCCACTGGGAATGTGATGAAAGAAATAAAAGCTGAAATTAATCATTCTCTCTGCTATTATTCTGACATTTCACATTCTTAAAATGAAGTGGTGAACCTAACTGACCTAAGACATGGCATTTTTACTAGGATTAAATGTCAGGAATTGTGAAAAACTGAGTTTAAATGTATTTGGCTAAGGTGTATATAAACCTCCGACTTCAAAATTATGTTTTCACCACTGATTTGTGGTGTGTAGTGGACCAATGTGCCTCTTTCGGTTCTATAGCCTTCTTTACCCAGACTCTGATGCAGGTCCTGCCAACAGTTCACTGTCAGTTTGTAGCGTCTGCTAGGGCAGTGACCTCAGCAGCACATTCACAGTGTGAGATAGAGTCGCAGTGTTTATTTTTCAACCCCATGTCCGAGTGACCTCCACAGCTCACCTAGTGTGCTCGCTCACAATGATAAGATGTTATTGTAGGACTTCCCATAGCCCTGTGGAAACTGTTTTGATTGGCAACCCAAAGGGCTTTTGGCCCGGGTCCAACTATAACAACTTGGCTTCTATTGGCCGAGAGAGTGAGAAATAAGAGTACATTTGCAATCAATCATTAGATCTAGCTGAGGAAATTATTTTCGGAACAAAACAATGAGGAGAAATAGTGGAGTTAAATTGGAGTGTTAGAAAAACAATCCTAGGGGGCCTGAAGTAGGTCAATTGTTCGCAGGATGACCGGCTTGGAACCGACAAATGTTGGGTAAGATAATAACGGAATCTTAATGTGAATCAAATCAACAATGACTGGATGTTCTTACACATGGGCCCTAAGCAGGATATGGTTCAGCCATGAAGGTTTAGATAGCTGGCTAGACTAACTTACAGAGCAATCTTTCGACTTTCGACTTTCTGACATAACAGAAGAAAAACTGCTGATGCACTAGCTACCAAATGTCTAAATTGCGCGTGGTGTATTCTTCTATGCTATTTTTCAACAGTAAGTTGAGAACTGAGGTCCCCCCCCCCAAATAGTCCCCCTAGCGACCGTGGGGCCCTACCTGCAGCGCATAGTCTGCGTATAGGCAGATAACGGAAACATCAAAGTCACTTTCCTCATGAGCCCAGGAAGGAGCTGACAAACAATAACTACCACTTACTGTGGACAGTCATGGGGGGAATCCGCTATAAGCTAAGTGTCACATTTGATCACAGGCGTGTGTCTAAAGACACTTCACTGCCCGGTTTGGGCCCATACATTTCAGTCATCTATACCCGCAGCGGTCATTACAATGACTGATTACTCCAATTAGCCTAGCATGGTGCCTGCCATGTCTGTCTGCTGTGGGGCTAACCAATCAAAAAGGTAAAGAGTTCATGGGCACGCTTGAGATCCATCTAATTAAGGGGGGGTGAACTTGAATGTGGACTGGTGTGAGAGGAGGGAGGAGTGGCGGGGCACACACAGAGGCATATAGCACACACACACACACACACAGGACTTTGAAGGAATGTGCCGAGTGCCAGCTCCCTCTTAGATTATCCCTCCTTCTTCCCTCTCTCTTTCTTTCTCTCGTTCTGTCTGTTTTCTCAATACTGTTGAGACTGATGAAGGCTGGAGTGGAGATGTAGATTAAGGTAGATGTGGGGAGCGACAGAGCCATGTGTTCCAGGCAAGGCTAATCAACAAAAGATAATGACACATTCACTATGAACTT
The DNA here is from genome assembly GCF_036934945.1 of Oncorhynchus masou masou. Lineage (NCBI taxonomy): Eukaryota > Metazoa > Chordata > Actinopteri > Salmoniformes > Salmonidae > Oncorhynchus > Oncorhynchus masou. The sequence goes on along the minus strand of NC_088232.1, from coordinate 3,507,569 downwards.
CTTTTCCTCTCTCTCGCTCTGTCTTAATATCAGCCTCTGGGGCTCTTAGTCTTGAGGCACATTGTGATTACATCATGAATCATAGTGGTGGCTAGCGTATTCGTTTTAGAGCAGAGTGAATTGGGACTCTGACGGTTTCTGGCTTTCAGTTAAAAACTGTAGCTTGAATGGTAGAGCATGGTGCTTACAAAACCAGGACAGTGGGTTTGATGCCCGGGACCACCCATATATAAAATGTATGACTAAGATGGTTTGGATATGCTGAATGGCATAGATACTGAACAAAAATATAAACGCAACATGTAAAGTGTTTCATGAGCTGAAATAAAAGATCCAAGAAATGTTTAATACGTACACAAAGCTAACTTCCCTCAAATCTGTTTACATCCCTGTTAGTGAGCATTTCTCCTTTGCCAAGTTAATCCATCCAGCTGACAGATGTATCATATCAAGAAACTGATTAAACATGATCATTACACAGGTGCACCTTGTGCTGGGGACAATAAAAGACACTCTAAAATGTGCAGTTTTGTCACACAACACAATGCCACATATGTCTTAAGCTTTGAGGGCAATAGGCATGCTTACTGCACGAATGTCCACCAGAGCTGTTGCCAGAGCGGATGAAACTGAGGGTTTGCACAACTGAAGAAGCTATGGACAACCAACACATTCAAATTTTATTGATGGCAATTTGAATGCACAGAGATAATGTGACGAGATCCTGGGGCCCATTTTCGTGGCATTCATCCACTGCCACCACCTCATGTTTCAGCCTGATAATGCAACGCCCCACATCTCAAGGATCTGTACACAATTCCTGGAAGCTGAAAATGTCCCAGTTCTTCCATGGCCTGCTGACTCACCAGACATGTCACTCATTGAGCATGTTTGGGATGCTCTGGATCGACTTGCACGACAGCGTGTTCCAGTTCCCGCCAATAACCAGCAATTTCGCAAAGCCATTGCAGCGCGACACAACATTCAACAGGCCAGTCAACAGCCTGATCAACTCTATGTGAAGGATATGTGTCGCGCTGCACGAGGCAAATGGTGGTTACCAGTTACTGACTGGTTCTCTGATCCACGCCCCTACCCTTATTTGGTCTGTGACCAACAGATGCATATCTGTATTCACAGTCATGTGAAACCCATAAATTAGGGCCTAAGGAATTTATTCCAATTGACTGATTTCCTTGTGTGAAATGCAACTCAGTAAAATCATTGAAATTGTTGCATGTTGTGCTTATATTTTTGTATATATGGAGGGAAGGGATTTTCTATTGAAACAGCTACTTGTGCAGATGGTGTTTGACTTACGGTATAGTAGGTATGTTGTAGCAATAAGACAACACAGACGTAATACTAGAGCCTTTTATCAGAAATACACTTTGGAGTGAACAGGTGGCATAGTTTGTTTATTTCTTGTTGGACACTTGTAGGCCTTTCTGCTGTAAAAGACACATTCCTTTAGGGTTGAAGAAGCATGTCGGTTCAATGTCTAGTCCATAAAACAAGAAAACATTCAAATGATGACAGAAAAATGTCTAAAATATATGTATATAAAATGTATATAATAATTAAATCCAATGCCTTGGAGGATTGACTGTTTTACTGCACTTCATATTGAACTAAACTGATGACTGAGAAGACAATTGCAAAGAAAAAGATTGATGGAATCAATGGGCTTCATTCAACATGCCTTGGAGGGCTTCCCTTTATTCAATACATATCAACATTAGGGAGGGAGGGTGTATGTTTCTAGTGAATACACTTCCTCCCCTTCCAAAAGCCCTACAGCTCCGGGTAATTACTTTAAGCTGAAATGGAGCGGCTCTCTTCAACTCCACACAATGCAAGAGGTGTGTTTGTGCAGGCAGGAGATCACAACAGTGCTTCATTGTACTCTTTAGTCGTGTGTTGTATACAATTCATAGAACATTCTTTTTCTTGGGAGAGGAATTTCTCTTGATAGACTACATACAGCAAGACACAACCACATAATCCCAACAACAGTCAACACACACAGAAAACACAGAATGCACAGTGCAGAACATCAAATTAAAACCCTCACACACAGCCAGTAAAAACAAGCAGGGCTTAGGGAACAATCTTGAGGAAACATACCAGTGGAGAAGAAGTGATTAAGGACTTCTCCCCCGGCTTAGCCACATCTGGGTAGGGCAGGTCTCACAGTCAGGCCGCAGCAGTCCTGTAGTAACCCAGACTGGGTGTTTCAGTATGGGTGAGGGTTAGGGGTGGTCCAGGGTCTCCTGTTGGATTTGCGGGAGGAAAGGAGGGACGTGGGGGTGTTGTTAAAAGGAGTTACATGCTGTTTGTGGAGTCGAAAAGGAGGAATGTGTGGATCTGCTACTTTTGGTTCTCGCTCTGTAGGTCTATGATCAGACTTTACGACAGAGACTGTGTGGTCTCGCTCTGCCAGCTGGCACCCCCTGCTGAGCTCCCATCATCACAGAAAGCTGCTCCACACACACACACACACACACACACACACACACACACAAGCAGACACACACACACACCACAACACACACACAAACAAACAAGCAGAGGGAAACATGTACACATTCATAAACAACTAGAGACACACACCACCTCCACTGTCAGGGCTCACCTCTGATCTACCCATGTTTTTGCTGAGCTGCGTCACACTTACTCCTGACTCACACTGAAAGTCAATAACAATGTTCAGGAACAGTGCCTTGGATTTGCAATAGCAGACTCTGTTCCAGAATACTAATGTGTACATCCTTCCAGACAGGTCCAGACACATGACCTGGATGTTTCACCTCTCCAACAGCTTCAGCCAGCTAGAGGCCTGGGAGCTGAGCTAAACAACAGGTAAGAGGGAAGGAGAGACGGAGGGAGAAAGGTCTGAGATGTTAGGCTAGCTCTGTTCTAACTTGCTGTCTCTAGAATAAGGGGTCAATGAATGGACCCTCTAGGAATGACCATTCAGATTTAGAGTGGCAATTTGCTCAGGAAACATTCCATCTCACAGAGCACTTTGCAAATATTCAAAGTAGCAGTGAAGGATAAGACAGATGTATTGTTCTCTTATACATAGAATGACCACTAGAGGGCAACTATGAAGCATGAATTAATCATGTCAGCTGGAATATACTGTCTGTTAGTGAACTCTAGTGGTCAAATCCATACATCACACTGTGGTCAGGGAAATGAAGGATCAGCAAAAGCACTGCATTTTTCTATGTGCTTAATTGGTGAAATATAAAGATTTTGTATGTGAAATATACAAGCATGAAAATCAAGAGGCATTTGAACACATCGAACACATTTGTTTTTTGACTCTGTTAATACATTTGGTAATGCAACATTTATTGGATGCCTTCATCGAAGAAGATGCTTTTGGGGGCAGTGGTGGAATAAGTACCCAACTGTAAAGATACCTTAGTAGAACATGACTTGAGTAAAAGTGAAAGTACTCCAGTAAAATACTACTTGAGTAAAAGTCTAAAAGTATTTGGTTTTAAATATACTTAAGTATCAAAAGTAAAAGGTATAAATCATTTCAAATGACTTATATTAAGCAAACCAGACGGCACCATTATATGTATTTTTTTACTAATAGCCAGGGGCACACTCCAACACTCAGACATAATTTACAAATTAAGCATGTGCGTTTATGGAGTCTGTCAGATGTTCTCTTGATAAGTGTGTGAATTGGACCATCTTCCTGTCCTGCTCAGCATTACAAATGTAACTAGCACTTTTGGGTATCAGAGAAACTGTATAGAGTAAAAAGTACATTATTTTCTTTAAGAATGTAGTGAACTAAAAGCAGAAGTTGTCAAAAATATAAATAGTAATGTAAAGTACAGATACCCCAAAAAACGATTTTTACTTAAAGTACTTTACACCACTGATTGGGGGGTTTGCCACTTAGAGCAACAAGAGCTGCTGAAGACTGTCCAAGCTCCATGGACCTTTGTTTGAATGAAGGTCTTTGGTTCAGTTTGATTAGGTAAGATATGCTCTGACAGAGCTAGGCATTTTTGAATTAGAGTTTGATCATGTTGTGGGCCACTCAGAACCATGGTTCTAAGCCTCAGAAGGTGAACATCCCTCTGGCGACCGATTTGGTGGTTGATCAGCCCCAGGGAGGTCCTGGCTTTTGATCCCAGTCCCCACCTAAGTTTGTCATTAAAAGTCTATATTTTGCCTTTAACCTGCCTCTTGAGTGTTTGTACTGTGGCCAATCCTCGATTACACCACAGCTTATGTGGCGCTTACAGGAATCAAAGCCAAATCTCCTGTGTTGCAAGCACCATGCTCCAGCACACTGGGTTGTCCATTTCTTTGGATCCACAACTCTCCTTGGTCATTGTTTTTTATTTTTTATGATGCATTTCTATGATATTTTAGGCCAGGATTCAATTTAAGAGCACTTTGTCAGCAAAGACCACATTCACAGTACAACGCTGCATATGTATATAAGCATATCAAGAAGCTGATTAAATAGCATCATTACACAGGTGCACCTTGTGCTGGGGGACAAAAGGTAACTCTAAAATGTGCAGTTCTCAAGTTGAGGGATCGTGCGATTGGCATGCTGATTGTAGGAATGCCCAAAAGACCTGTTGCCAGATAGAGAAATGAACATTAAATTACCATAAGCCACCTCCAGCATAGTTTTAGAGAGTTTGGCAGTATGCCCAACCAGCCTCACAACCGCAGACCATGTGTAACCACGCCAGCCTAGGACCTCCACATCTGGCTACTTCACCTGCGGGATTGCCTGAGACCAGCCACCCTGACAGCTAATGAAACTGGAGGGTATTTATATAAGACCTTTTGTGAGGAAAAACTCATTCTGATTGGCTGGGCCTGGCTCCCCAGTGGGTGGGCCTTTTCCCACCCAGGCTCACCCCTGACTGCGCTCCTGCCCACTCATTTGAAATCCATAGATTAGGGCCTAATTTATTTATTTCAATTAACTGATTTCCTTGTATGAACTGTAAAACTCAGTAACAATCACTGAAATTGTTGCATATATATTTTTGTTCGGTATAGTTGACAAATTGAAGAGGGTGTGAATTGAGGAAAACTTTGAGCAGAATTAGACTCAAATTATTCATTCCTTGTGTCCTTTCTCCTAGCCTTCTTTTCAAAACGCAATTGCTCTTCATACATTGCAGTTCGTACAGGGCCTAGGAGAGCTCTACTATGAGGAGGAAGGATGATTGAACAGGAGCTGGAGTATAGTCCAGTATAGCTGGAGAAGATGGCTCAGAGAGGTCTGTTTACTGACCTCTACTGGTCAGGTCCATAGTTCACAGTGGCCAGGGAAATACAAGCAAGTGGATGTCAGTTTAGGCACAACTGCAAAGTAGACATCAACACACCGTGAGGCTTAATTCAATGTGCATTGCTGAAGAATTACAGATTGCCTGACAGAAATGTAAAATGTTATTTCCAATTAAGCTGACATCCAGCGTTTACCGTGAATGTAGTGTCCATTTACACGGGAACATTGCTTATAATTTCACATGCTGAACTTGCGCTATACGGATTGAATAGAGCCCTCAGTTGACAGGTATTCCGACACGCCACCCTGATTGAAAGTAAGGTTACACAAGACCGGGCATTGTACGTAAAATTGTTTGTGCAAATAAAATACAGAATTACAATACCAGTCTAACCACTAGGCTACCTGCCACACCATCACACCTCCTCCATGCTTCACGGTGGGAACCACACATTCGGCGATCATCCGTTCACCAACTCTGCATCTCACAAAGACATGGAGGTTGGAACCAAATATTTCACATTTTGACTCATCAGACCAAGTGACAGATTTACACCGGTTTAATGTCCATTGGTCGTGTTTCTTGGCCCAAGCAAGTCTCGTCTTCTTATTGGTGTGCTTTAGTAGTGGTTTCTTTTCAGCAATTCGACCATGAAGGCCTGATTCACGCAGTCTCCTCTGAACAGTTGTTGAGATGTGTCTGTTACTTGAACACTGAAGTATTTATTTGGGCTGCAATTTCTGAGGCTGGTAACTCTATAATGAACTTCTCCTCTGCAGCAGAGGTAACTCTGGGTCTTCCTTTCCTGTGGTGGTCCTCATGAGAGCCAGTTTCATTGTAGCGCTTGATGGTTTTTACGACTGCACTTTTCCAGATTAAGACATGAAGGTCAGTCAAAGTAATGATGGACTGTCATTTCTCCTTGCTTATTTGAGCGGTTCTTGCCATAATATGGACTTGGCCTTTTATCAAATAGGGTTATCTTCTGTATACCACCCCTACCTTGTCACAACACAACTGATTGGCTCAAACGCAGTATTAAGGAAAGAAATTTCACAAGAACTTAACAAGGTACACCTGTTAATTGAAATGCATTCCAGGTGACGACCTCATGAAGCTGGTTGGGATAAAGCCAGGGTGGCTACTTTGAATCTAAAATATTTTGATTTGTTGAACACTTTTTTGGTTACTACATGATTCCATGTGTTATTTCATAGTCTTGATGTCTTCACTATTATTCTACAATGTAGAAAATAGTCAAAACTAAGAAAAACCCTTTAATGAGTATGTGTCCAACCTTTTGACTGGTACTCTATATAATGGATTGTGAACACAAGTCGATATTTTTCCATGATTCCTTTATTCATCACTCGCATACTAATCCAGAGATCAATTACAAAAATACATATTAAGTCTGAATTTACATTGAGGGTTCTATACTTCTTAAAAGGCTGGAAGTGTCTTTCATCCTAAAACAAAGGAGAAGAACAAAACGTAATGAAGTTAAACATAAATGCAGTATTATTTTATATACAGTAGATGGTGTATTGGCCTTGGTTAACAGAGGGAGCACAACATAGATCTACATTACTTACATGTTGGCTATCCTTTCCAATCTCTCTTTCATATTCTCCTATAGAAAATGAGTCAAGAATGAATGAAAAACAAAGGGATTGATTTAATCCGTATTGTGGAAGATCCACGTAAAAATTCTAAGGTCATTTCGGCACATGCAGAGTTTACCATGAACGAAGTCTCCTCAAACATTGCATTTAAAATTTCAATCGACCTCTAAGGTGGATCTTTCACGATGCTACTGATTGAATCCAGCCCTAATATAAAAATACACTGCTCAAAAAAAATAAAGGGAACACTAAAATAACACATCCTAGATCTGAATGAATGGAATATTCATATTAAATACTTTTTTCTTTACATAGTTGAATGTGCTGAAAACAAAATCACACAAAAATTATCAATGGAAATCAAATTTATCAACCCATGGAGGTCTGGATTTGGAGTCACACTCAAAATGAAAGTGGAAAACCACATTACAGGCTCAAATCAAATCAAATTTTATTTGTCACATACACATGGTTAGCAGATGTTAATGCGAGTGTAGCGAAATGCTTGTGCTTCTAGTTCCGACAATGCAGTAATAACCAACAAGTAATCTAACTAACAATTCCTAACTACTGTCTCATACACAGTGTAAGGGGATAAAGAATATGTACATAAGGATATATGAATGAGTGATGGTACAGAGCAGCATAGGTAAGATACAGTAGATGGTATCGAGTACAGTATATACATATGAGATGAGTATGTAGACAAAGTGGCATGGTTAAAGTGGCTAGTGATACATGTTTTACATAAGGATGCAGTCGATGATATAGAGTACAGTATATACGTATGCATATGAGATGAATAATGTAGGGTAAGTAACATTATATAAGGTAGCATTGTTTAAAGTGGCTAGTGATATATTTACATCATTTCCCATCAATTCCCATTATTAAAGTGGCTGGAGTTGAGTCAGTGTCAGTGTGTTGGCAGCAGCCACTCAATGTTAGTGGTGGCTGTTTAACAGTCTGATGGCCTTGAGATAGAAGCTGTTTTTCAGTCTCTCGGTTCCAGCTTTGATGCACCTGTACTGACCTCGCCTTCTGGATGATAGCGGGTGAACAGGCAGTGGCTCAGGTGGTTGATGTCCTTGATGATCTTTATGGCCTTCCTGTAACATCGGGTGGTGTAGGTGTCCTGGAGGGCAGGTAGTTTGCCCCCGGTGATGCGTTGTGCAGACCTCACTACCCTCTGGAGAGCCTTACGGTTGAGGGCGGAGCAGTTGCCGTACCAGGCGGTGATACAGTCCGCCAGGATGCTCTCGATTGTGCATCTGTAGAAGTTTGTGAGTGCTTTTGGTGACAAGCCGAATTTCTTCAGCCTCCTGAGGTAGAAGAGGCGCTGCTGCGCCTTCTTCACGATGCTGTCTGTGTGAGTGGACCAATTCAGTTTGTCTGTGATGTGTATGCCGATGAACTTAAAACTTACTACCCTCTCCACTACTGTTCCATCGATGTGGATAGGGGGGTGTTCCCTCTGCTGTTTCCTGAAGTCCACAATCATCTCCTTAGTTTTGTTGACGTTGAGTGTGAGGTTATTTTCCTGACGCCACACTCCGAGGGCCCTCACCTCCTCCCTGTAGGCCGTCTCGTCGTTGTTGGTAATCAAGCCTACCACTGTTGTGTCGTCCGCAAACTTGATGATTGAGTTGGAGGCGTGCGTGGCCACGCAGTCGTGGGTGAACAGGGAGTACAGGAGAGGGCTCAGAACGCACCCTTGTGGGGCCCCAGTGTTGAGGATCAGCGGAGAGGAGATGTTGTTACCTACCCTCACCACCTGGGGCGGCCCGTCAGGAAGTCCAGTACCCAGTTGCACAGGGCGGGGTCGAGACCCAGGGTCTCGAGCTTGATGACGAGCTTGGAGGGTACTATGGTGTTGAATGCCGAGCTGTAGTCGATGAACAGCATTCTCACATTGGTATTCCTCTTGTCCAGATGGGTTAGGGCAGTGTGCAGTGTGGTTGAGATTGCATCGTCTGTGGACCTATTTGGGCGGTAAGCAAATTGGAGTGGGTCTAGGGTGTCAGGTAGGGTGGAGATGATATGGTCCTTGACTAGTCTCTCAAAGCACTTCATGATGACGGAAGTGAGTGCTACGGGGCGGTAGTCGTTTAGCTCAGTTACCTTAGCTTTCTTGGGAACAGGAACAATGGTGGCCCTCTTGACGCATGTGGGAACAGCAGACTGGTATAGGGATTGATTGAATATGTCCGTAAACACACCGGCCAGCTGGTCTGTGCATGCTCTGAGGGCGCGGCTGGGGATGCCGTCTGGGCCTGCAGCCTTGCGAGGGTTAACACGTTTAAATGTCTTACTCACCTCGGCTGCAGTGAAGGAAAGACCGCATGTTTTCGTTGCAGGCCGTGTCAGTGGCACTGTATTGTCCTCAAAGCGGGCAAAAAAGTCTGGGAGCAAGACATCCTGGTCCGTGACTGGATTTCTTCCTGTAGTCCGTGATTGACTGTAGACCCTGCCACATGCCTCGTGTCTGAGCCGTTGAATTGAGATTATACTTTGTCTCTGTACTGACGCTTAGCTTGTTTGATAGCCTTGCGGAGGGAATAGCTGCACTGTTTGTATTCGGTCATGTTACCAAACACCTTGCCCTGATTAAAAGCAGTGGTTCGCGCTTTCAGTTTCACGCGAATGCTGCCATCAATCCACGGTTTCTGGTTAGGGAATGTTTTAATCGTTGCTATGGGAACGACATCTTCAACGCACGTTCTAATGAACTCGCACACCGAATCAGCGTATTCGTCAATGTTGTTATCTGACGCAATACGAAACATGTCCCAGTCCACGTGATGGAAGCAGTCTTGGAGTGTGGAGTCAGCTTGGTCGGACCAGCGTTGGACAGACCTCAGCGTGGGAGCCTCTAGTTTTAGTTTCTGTCTGTAGGTAGGGATCAGCAAAATGGAGTCGTGGTCAGCTTTTCCGAAAGGGGGGCGGGGCAGGGCCTTATATGCGTTGCAGAAGTTGGAGTAACAATGATCCAAGGTTTTTCCACCCCTGGTTGCGCAATCGATATGCTGGTAAAATTTAGGGAGTCTTGTTTTCAGATTAGCCTTGTTAAAATCCCCAGCAACAATGAATGCAGCCTCCGGATAAATGGTTTCCAGTTTGCAAAGAGTTAAATAAAGTTTGTTCAGAGCCATCGATGTGTCTGCTTGGGGGGGGGATATATACGGCTGTGATTATAATCGAAGAGAATTCTCTTGGTAGATAATGCGGTCTACATTTGATTGTGAGGAATTCTAAATCAGGTGAACAGAAGGATTTGAGTTCCTGTATGTTTCTTTCATCACACCATGTCTCGTTAGCCATAAGGCATACGCCCCCGCCGATCTGATCCAACTTTGATGTAATGTCCTTAAAACAAGTCAAAATGAGGCTCAGTAGTGTGTGTGGCCTCCACATGCCTGTATGACCTCCCTACAATGCCTGGGCATGCACCTGATGATGTGGCGGATGGTCTCCTGAGGGATCTCCTCCCAGACCTGGACTAAAGCATCCGCCAACTCCTGGACAGTCTGTGGTGCAACGTGGCGTTGGTGGATGGAGCGAGACATGATGTCCCAGATGTACTCAATTGGATTCAGGTCTGGGGAATGGGCGGGCCAGTCCATAGCATCAATGCCTTCCTCTTGCAGGAACTGCTGACACACTCCAGCCACATGATGTCTAGCATTGTCTTGCATTAGGAGGAACCCTAACCTGTTTGAGCAGACACATGCACATTTGTGGCCTGCTGGAAGTCATTTTGCAGGGCTCTGGCAATGCTCCTCCTTGCACAAAGTCGAAGGTAGCGGTCCTGCTGCTGGGTTGTTGCCCTCCTACGGCCTCCTCCAAGTCTCCTGATGTACTAGCCTGTCTTCTGGTAGCGCCTCCATGCTCTGGACACTACGCTGACAGACACAGCAAACCTTCTTGCCACAGCTCGCATTGATGTGCCATCCTGGATGAGCTGTACTACCTGAGCCACTTGTGTGGGTTGTAGACTCCGTCTCATGCTACCACTAGAGTGAAAGCACCGCCAGCATTCAAAAGTGACCAAAACATCTGCCAGGAAGCATAGGAACTGAGAAGTGGTCTGTGGTCACCACCAGCAGAACCACTCCTTTATTGGGGGTGTCTTGCTAATTGCCTATAATTTCCACCTGTCTATTCCATTTGCACAACAGCATGTGAAATTTATTGTCAATCAGTGTTGCTTCCTCAGTAGACAGTTTGATTTCACAGAAGTGTGATTGACTTGGAGTTACATTGTGTTGTTTAAGTGTTCCCTTTATTTTTTTGAGCAGTATATATATGTATATATACAGTGCCTTGCGAAAGTATTCGGCCCCCTTGAACTTTGCGACCTTTTGCCACATTTCAGGCTTCAAACAAAGATATAAAACTGTATTTTTTTGTGAAGAATCAACAAGTGGGACACAATCATGAAGTGGAACGACATTTATTGGATATTTCAAACTTTTTTAACAAATCAAAAATTGGGCATGCAAAATTATTCAGCCCCTTTACTTTCAGTGCAGCAAACTCTCTCCAGAAGTTCAGTGAGGATCTCTGAATGATCCAATGTTGACCTAAATGACTAATGATGATAAATACAATCCACATGTGTGTAATCAAGTTTCTGTATAAATGCACCTGCACTGTGATAGTCTCAGAGGTCCGTTAAAAGCGCAGAGAGCATCATGAAGAACAAGGAACACACCAGGCAGGTCCGAGATACTGTTGTGAAGAAGTTTAAAGCCGGATTTGGATACAAAAAGATTTCCCAAGCTTTAAACATCCCAAGGAGCACTGTGCAAGCGATAATATTGAAATGGAAGGAGTATCAGACCACTGCAAATCTACCAAGACCTGGCCGTCCCTCTAAACTTTCAGCTCATACAAGGAGAAGACTGATCAGAGATGCAGCCAAGAGGCCCATGATCACTCTGGATGAACTGCAGAGATCTACAGCTGAGGTGGGAGACTCTGTCCATAGGACAACAATCAGTCGTATATTGCACAAATCTGGCCTTTATGGAAGAGTGGCAAGAAGAAAGCCATTTCTTAAAGATATCCATAAAAAGTGCCGTTTAAAGTTTGCCACAAGCCACCTGGGAGACACACCAAACATGTGGAAGAAGGTGCTCTGGTCAGATGAAACCAAAATTGAACTTTTTGGCAACAATGCAAAACGTTATGTTTGGCGTAAAAGCAACACAGCGCATCACCCTGAACACACCATTCCCACTGTCAAACATGGTGGTGGCAGCATCATGGTTTGGGCCTGCTTTTCTTCAGCAGGGACAGGGAAGATGGTTAAAATTGATGGGAAGATGGATGGAGCCAAATACAGGACCATTCTGGAAGAAAACCTGATGGAGTCTGCAAAAGACCTGAGACAGGGACAGAGATTTGTCTTCCAACAAGACAATGATCCAAAACATAAAGCAAAATCTACAATGGAATTGTTCAAAAATAAACATATCCAGGTGTTAGAATGGCCAAGTCAAAGTCCAGACCTGAATCCAATCGAGAATCTGTGGAAAGAACTGGAAAACTGCTGTTCACAAATGCTCTCCATCCAACCTCACTGAGCTCGAGCTGTTTTGCAAGGAGGAATGGGAAAAAATTTCAGTCTCTCGATGTGCAAAACTGATAGACATACCCCAAGCGACTTACAGCTGCAGTCGCAGCAAAAGGTGGCGCTACAAAGTATTAACTTAAGGGGGCTGAATCATTTTGCACGCCCAATTTTTAGTTTTTGATTTGTTAATTTCTTTTGAAATATCCAATAAATGTCGTTCCACTTCATGATTGTGTCCCACTTGTTGATTCTTCACAAAAAAATACAGTTTTATATCTTTATGTTTGAAGCCTGAAATGTGGCAAAAGGTCGCAAAGTTCAAGGGGGCCGAATACTTTCGCAAGGCACTGATATAGATATAGATATATACACACACACTTGTAATATCTGCCATTACCTCTGGGGGTGCCGTTGTCACACAGGGGGTGATGGGATAGCTTGCGGAAGTGGTGGAGGACTGAGGACGCTCACAGCCAGAGTTGTGTAGGAGGCTCTCTGGAAGACTGGGTCTTGACTCTGTAAGGGTATGTGAGCATCAGTTGAACTTCTATCACACTGGGAATTTGATCTTTCTATTACTGTATTTCAGTTGTTGTATACGATGGCCTCATAAATATCTAAGATACTTTTATTGTCAAAATCAGTTCTAACCCGTGACTTCTGTAGCATTATCCGCCACGTGATGACTCCAACCTCCATTGATAAGTGACGATGACTCCTAGAGGGGAAAAAAACAACCTTGAAAGCTGTACATTTTTCCATCTTTAATCAGCAAACAGAGATACAGTAGACATTCTGGAATGGACTGACATCATTAGTTCAACATCTGCTTCTACTTGTCATTGGATAGAGGTAGGGAGAGTTCTCTAGAAGAGTCTCCAGATCGGACAGATGTGGTGTAGAGATCCCTTCCTACCTGGGCCTTGGCTGACACACAGTATCCAAGAATCAATTTGCAGTGGATAGGGACACACACACAAAGAGCCTACCTGGGCCGTGGCTGTGGAGAGGGTCAGTTTGGTCTCCAGCAGTAGCACTCTGCTCTCCAGGTTCTCCCACTGGTGCTTGTCTATAGTGATCCTCCCGGCCGAGGCCTTCTCTAGAAGCTCCAGCCTCTGCTCCAGGGCCGAGAGCCCCCCCAGTCGGGTCTGGACCTGCAACAGCTGGGCCTCCAGCACTGCCAGCCTCCCCTCCACCACCAGGTCCTGGAAGGGTGGTCACAATCCAGTCTGTGTGTGTGTGTGTCACTTTAGTGATGTGTGTTACAGAGAGAAAGGCTGTGTGTGTGTCTGTGCTTATATTGTGGAGAAGTATGCTGGTACTCACTGTTTGAGGGACTGTAGGTGCTTGGTTCTGGACCTCCTCCAGTCCCAGCCCCTCCTCCTCCTCCTCTTCCTCAGACTCTTCAATATCTGAGGTTCTACGAGAGGAGAGCCAGGAGTCACCACCAATGTGTCTCTCCACTAGTGGCCTGCTTAGGGACAACTGTGGGAAAGAACCATCTCACCTCGTCATGTTAAGGCCGGGCCATGTACTCATGCAGCGTCACAATGGTCTATTTTATCATTTTAAAATGTTTTCTTTAACCTTTACTTAACTAGGCTAGCTCAGGCCTCTTTGATAAAGTGTAGAGAGCTGAACAGGTCTGTTGGTCTACACTGTCATGTCCTTGGCAAAGACTTACTTTGGTGGCCATGGGGTTCATTGTTTCAGCCTGAAATGGGAGAGCCTCACTTTTGGAGTCTGAACACAAGGCCTGAAAATGCGGCCTCGGCTTTGGCTGCAACACACACAGATGCAATACATGAACGTTTTCTTTTACCAGGTAGGCTACTGAGAACACATTCTCTACTACAATACAGACATGTTCTGATCAAGAGGGTGCAATAGTTAATTGAAACGTGAATACCGTATCATCATTATCATGTCGTTGATGACACGCTTTTCTCGAGGCTCGTCAAAGCTGAGGGAGACTGACTGACCTTGTTGCCTTTGCTGAGCTCTTTGTGTTTCTGCAGGGCGAAGGCGATGACATCACAGAGGATGCAGGTCTTTCTTTCTGCATAGCCAAACTGGAGGAACTGCTGCTTGGTCAGGACAGGTTTGTAGTGGAAGAGATCCCGCAGTACCTAGATGTGGGTGAACAATAGACAGTATGACACACACACACGGCTGAATTGTCCCTGCTGAAAAATTGTGTCAAATCTAAAATACACCATGTTTTCTTCATTCAAACAGTAAAAAATGCAAAGATCAAAACAATACTCATTGAATTGTCATTGAAGATCACATTGCAAAGTATCTGGTACAGGGGTTTTAACCTCATTTTACGCCGGGGGACACATTCGTTCTTCAAGAAGGTCCAGAGGGTCACACTGAAAATGTGTTCATTTCTTCACCATCAAAACGTGCAAAGAAATTGTCCTGTAATCCAATGCTTTTGCAATTTGATGCTACCTGACTGTCTAGGTTTCATTTGAATGATTATTAGTAAGCTGGACACAGTCAAGAAACAGTATAAATGTAGATCCATGATATTTTCTACACAGTTTCCAATTGTTTGTAATCACTTTAAATGTATAAGGAGTTTGTTTTCCCTTCCTAAATATGACGTGTATCCCTTGCCTCGATACACTTCATTCACACGAAAAGGGAATAATAGGAGCTGGAAAACATCACAAATCCAAACATTCTACTGATAATTGTAAAACTCACTATAGTTGACATGAGTTCAGGGAAAGATGGCAGTAGGTATGACAGGAGGTCACCCACTATAACGCAGAGCAAATGGCTTGTCTCCTTTCTGCATTTCTTCTGTATGAAATGCTGCTGGTGTCGGCCCAATCTGTCTCCCATATTTTTGTGTGTGTGTGTGTGTATGGAGCGGGTGTCAGTGTGTGTGTGTGTGCCAGCCAGGCGAAGCAGTGACTGGGCGCCAGCCATCGCACAGAGGGTCTCGCTCTTCCTTGTCCTTTTCGGTCTCCCTCTCCTCTCTCGCGAAAATGAACCGATGCTGTGAGAGGCAGATAGCTGGCCTGCGGCCTCAGCGCTCAGAGAACAGAAGAGGGGATTCTGATCCGAGATGAGAACTTGGACCAACATGGAGTTCCTGTGTTCACCGCAGGAATCAGGATTTCATGTAACACTTTATAAAACAATTGCTCAAGGACGCTGTGCTGCCGACCACTGGTTGCCAGCTGGAAGGAAACACCAGAGTGTTTTTAAATAAAGATGCTGCAGATCTGGGCCCGCTCAGTGAAAACCCTGCTATCAGAACCAGAAGGGTTAACAGAGGCTATACTACAGCCTCAACAAAAAGACTGGAAAACCCCTGATCCATTTACACAAGTCATTCCTTCCAAGTCCTCGGTTGGTTGTGATGAGAGAGGAGCTGTAATATTAGAACGTGAGATGAAGGAAATGGCTTAGCCTTGACCTGACCAAGCACAATATCATGAAAAAAGGAATTCCGACAGTGAAGGCCAATACCATTTCCCATAGATAAGAATTAATGGAATTCCTAGACTACTTTAAGACTGCATTCATGTCATTTGAGCACCACATGAATGAAAAGGAATCCCACATGCAGCCTACCTTTCACTTCTACAGGGGAAATCCTGCACTGTTTCAAAAGGACTTTATTGGTAGTGAGTGATGCAATGCCAATGTCTTCCATGTGTGTGTATTAGGGGGAGATATTGCGGTTCAGCTCAAGCTTGAAGGGGTTAAACCACAGCAGAGTGTCTGGGTAGACAGCCGTTGGCCTCAGGAGACCCCAAGGAATAAACTGAAGTCACAGTGTGCGAGTGCCTGTGAGGAAACAACTGGAAACACTTTGCCATTTTGAACCATTACGACGATAACTGTGATGTATGAGAGAGGGGATCTAGAGGGGAGTCCCTGCTATTGGGAGAAACTGTTCCGTGTTAGGGAGACGACACTGCATGGGGCCACATGGGGAGAGCGGTGGTGGGGAAAAGTAGGACCCAGGAAAGATCCCAGCACTCAGTGAATGAACAGAGCGTTAAATCATGGGGAGGGCATGAAGGAACGAGCCTGGGAGATACAGTCAACTGGGGAGTGATGCCAATGTGTTTCTCAAACGGGTAGGTCTAGGTCAGGATGTGGGATTGCTGCAGGGGGGGGCGGGGATACATTCAAAAACATGATTTCATCACAAAAGATGTTTGTTTAAAACACAGTGTTCTAGTATTACGCTCAGCGTCTTCTTCCTACCGTACTAATGGAGACCTATGGAGTAAAATCCCTCCACTGTGCGTGATGATCCTTAAATGCTAAGGCTATGTCACAGAAACATGTTAACCTACAGTACCAATCAAAAGTTTGGACACACCTAGTCATTCAAGGGTTTTTCTTAGTTTTTACTATTTTCCACAATGTAGAATAATAGTCAAGACATCAAAAACTATGAAATAACACATATGGAGTCATGTAGTAACCAATGTAGATTTAAAATTTGAAATTTTTCAAAGTAGCTACCCTGCCTTAATGACAGCTTTGCACACTCTTGGCATGCGTTTGAGCCAATCAGTAGTGTTGTGACAAGATAGGGTTGGTATACAGAAGATAACCCTATTTGATAAAAAGCCGAGTCCATATTATGGCAATAACAGCTCAAATAGGCAAAGAGAAATGACAGTCCATCATTACTTTAAGACATGAAGGTCAGTCAATCTGGAAAAATTGAAGAACTTTGAACGTTTCTTCAAGTGGAGTCGCAAAAACAATCAAGCACTATGATGAAACTGGCTCTCAGGAGGACCGACACAGGAAAGGAAGACCCAGAATTACCTCTGCTGCAGAGGATAAGTTCATTAGAGTTTACCAGCCGTGGGCCTCCCGAGTTGCGCAGTGGTTTAAGGCAGTGCATCGCAGTGCTAGCTATGCCACTAGAGATTCTGGGTTCGAGTCCAGGCTACTTTGAAGAATCTAAAATATAATTTGATTTGTTTAACACTCTTTTGGTTACTACATTATTCCATGTGTGTTATTTCATAGTTTGGATGTCTTCACTATTATTCTATATTGTGGAAAATAGTCCAAATAAAGAACACCCTTGAATGAGTATGTGTCCAAACTTTTGACAGGTACTGTACATGATTACCCTTAATATATAAAAAATGTTTAAAGAACACAATAGAATCAATGTGTGGATTTACCTTGTAGATGCATTCGATAAAACGTAGGTCGTTCTTCCCAGTGAGTTCCACTCCGAAGCGCACCAGGTGTTCAGCAAGGTGTGGTGAATAGGAGATGAATGCATAACTCACTATGGGGAGAAAGGCAGAAGGATCCCCTTTGGCCAAGCTGTAGAGATAGAGCATAGATTGTGTTTTACAATGTGTACTACTGTTTTCATATGTATTAGTATCATTTAGGCTTAAAAATATACGACAATAATGCTTTGTTCAGACAGGTAGACCAATTTTCCAACAAAAGAAAATAGGCTTTTGACCAATCAGATCAGCTCTGATAAAGATCTGATGTGATTGGTCAAGACCAATTAGTGGAAAAAAATATGAGAATTGAGCTGCCTGTCTAAACTCAGCCCAACACACATTTTGATATCAATGGAACCCAAACGAGTTCGATAAAAAAAAATGTTTTAAAAGGCCAACCTTTGTCTCCTGATTTAAATTGTCTCACATCCACAGAAAATTGTATTTGAGCCACATAATTTTTAAAATTGCCCACAAGCATATTGTGTTTGATGCTCTTCACTTCAAAATGAATCACTGCTTCCCTGCTCATCAGGTGTGCAGACTGGGGGTCCTCGTCAGAGGGGGACCCACGGCTGGTTAATGTAAAGCATGTTTACAAACCGAGTTATCGTCGAGCAGGGCTCCGTACAACCCCCTCTGCCGCCTGTCGGAGACTTCAAAACAAACCCAGACCATGAACTGTACCCGTGACTACAGCCCCAATCTGGATGTTTATAGGACTACATATGTTTAGTCTGTCTTCCAGCCAAATCATTTAGTCTGTCACAAATAGCACCCTATATAGTGCACTTTTTTTCCCTTTTTTTATTTTATTTTTTAAACGGAGCCAATAGCACGCAAGAGTAGTACACTATCTGGGGAATAGGGTCCCATATGGGACACATTCAGTCTCGTTACCTTATCCTACACTACAGAGCAGGTTTGCCTATAGCACACAAGAACATCATACAGACTGTTGATAATATTCATTCTAGCTTAAATTGTCATTCTTAATTCATCACAAGTTCCATATGTCATCACACTTGCAATGTGTTGGCACTTTGAAGCCAAATACAGTGTAATGGGCAAAGGCCATAGAAATCCGTGACCCCACAACCTGGATAAAGACCCGGTCAGATATGCTCATCATAACAACGGGATCATCGGAAATTAGGCTCATGGTGGAACAAAATGTTAAATCATGAGAAATGCTACCATATACACACCTGCCTCTCCTTCAAGGTCTCGTCTGCCCAAAACATTATTAGATAATGCATGGATGGTTAATATTTAGAATATTTGTAGAATAATAGTGAAGAAATCAAAACTATGACATAACACATATGGAATCATGTAGTAACCAAAACAGTGTGAAACAAATCAAAATATTTCTTATATTTGAGATTCTTCAAAGTAGCCACCCTTTGCCTTGAGGACAGCTTTGCACACTCTTAGCATTCTCTCAACCAGCTTCACCTGAAATACATTTCCAACAGTCTTGAAGGAGTTCCCACATATGCTGAGCACTTGTTGGCTGCTTTTCCTTCACTCTGCGGTCCAACTCATCCCAAACCATCTCATTTGGGTTGAGGTCAGGTGATTGTGGAGGACAAGTCAACTGATGCAGTGTTCCATCACTCTACTTTGTCAAATAGCCCTTACACAGCCTGGAGGTGTTTTGGGTTATTGTCCTGTTGAAAACAAATGATAGTCCCACTAAGCCCAAACCAGATGGGATGTTGCATCATACTGATGGCAGAGTCTATGTACCCTGCCTGATGTCAACAGCACAGGCTGGTTGCAGTGGTGTACCGCCGTACAATCTGCAGCAACAGCATGACGCCATCGTAATGTGTAACGTTTCCGACTTGTAGAATCCATGCCCCGAAGAATTCAGTGTATTCTGGAGGCAAAAGGGGGTCCGACCCAGTACTAGACGGGTGTAGCTAAAACTGCCCGGTGAGTGAGTATGTACGGTGCCTTCGGAAAGTATTCAGACCCCTTGACTTTTTCCACATTGTTACGTTACAGCCTTATTCCAAAATGGATTAAATAAAACATTTTCTTCAGAAATCTACATACAATACCCCATAATGACAAAGAAAAATGTAGAAATGTTTGCGAATTTATTCAAAATAAATAACAGAAATACCTTATTTACATACTGTAAGTATTCAGACCCTTTGCTATGAGACTTGAAATTGAGCTCAGGTGCATCCTGTTTCCATCGATCATCCTTGATGATTCTACAACTTGATTGGAGTCCACCTGTGGTAAATTCAATTGATTGGACATGCTTTGGAAAGGCACACACCTGTCTATATACGGTCCCACAGTTGACAGTCCATGTCAGAGCAACAACGAAGCAATGAGGTCAAAGAGATTTTCCTTAGAAAGCCGAGACAGGATTGTGTCGAGGCACAGATCTGGAGAAGGGTACCAAAAAAATGTCTGCAGCATTTAAGGTCCACAAGAATACAATGGCCTCCATCATTCTTAAATTGATAAAGTTTGTAATCACCAAGACTCTTTCTAGAGCTGGCCGCCAAGCCAAACAGAGCAATCTGTGGAGAAGGGCCTTGGTTAGGGAGGTGACCAAGAACCCGATGGTCACTGACAGATGGGAGAACCTTCCAGAAGGACAACCATCTCTGCAGCACTCCACCAATCAAACATATTTCAGTTCCTTTTAACGGGGTATGTTAGTAGGTGCGTGGCGCACCAGTTTTTGTTAAGGACTGCAACACTGCTGACTGCAACACTGCTGGGTTTTTCACACTCAACAGTTTCCTGTTTGTATCAAGACAGGTCAACTTGAAAAAAAACTGTGGGAAGCATTGGAGTCAACATGGGCCAGCATCCCTGTGAAACACTTGACACCTTGTAGAGTCATGTCCCGATGAATTGAGGCTCTGAGGGCAACTCAGTATTAAGAAGGTGTTCTTAATGTTTGGTATAGTATTGGGACAGTGACACATTTGTTGTTGTTTTGGCACTGTACTCCAATACTTAGGATTTGACTAGGAAGTTATAAATGCAGACTTAGCTTTAATTTGAGGGTAATTTCATATAGACCCCCCATTTCAGGGGAACAAAAGTATTTTAGACAAATTAACTTGTGTGTATTAAAGTAGTCAAAAGTTTAGTATTTGATCCCATATTCCTAGCGTGCAATGATTACGTCAAGCTTGTGACTCTACAAACTTGTTGGATGCATTTGCTGTTTGTTTTGGTTGTGTTTCAGATTATTTTGTGCCCAATAGAAATTAATGGTAAATAATGTAGTGTGTCATTTGAGTAAATTTTACTGTAAGTAAGAATATAATATGCTTCTAAAAACACATACATTCATGTGGATGCTACAATGATTACAGATCGTCCTGAATGAATTGTAAATAATGATGAGTGACAAAGTTTCTCACAAATATCATCCCCCAAGACATACTAACCTCTCCCATTAGAATAACAGGGGAGATTAGCATTTTGGGGGTGTATGATATTTGTGCATCTAACTTTCTCACATCATTATTCACAATTCATTCAGATCTATCTAATAATGATAGCAAAAATGGAGGGCCTATGTACAAAAAGTGTGGTCATTTCTAAACTCAAATTAAAGCTGACAGTCTGCACTTTAAACTCCATCATTGTATAATTTCAAATCCATGTATGTATATGGGGATGTATATCTCCAACGGGGATGTATATCTCCAACGTAAGCAAGTAAAAGTGACACCAATGTTCATACAGCTCCTGCACTGCAACTAAGACTGAATAGTGGAGCCATCATGTGGCCATCAACTGAACCAACACAACACAGGTGCCGACAGATTGTATAAACTGGCTCCTTCTCTCAAAAAGTTTGGGAACGTGGCACAATTGTTTAGTTAGCACGGGCACACTTTTTTTTTTATCCATGACCTAGCTAACATACCCATTATAGTCGACCTCTCTTGGGTACTTCAATGCCCGTAGTTGAGAATCCAGCTTCCGAAGACATCCTTTCAAATCACCGGTTGACATCATTGCGGACCTTGAAGATGCAAATGACACAGGTAACGTTACCACAACAATTCTTCCATTAACTCTTTTACAACGAATGGATAAAACACAATCTAGCTAACTAACAAACAATGTAGCTATGTAACGTTACATGTTGGCTAGCTACCAACACAGCTTGCCAGCAAGTTACTTGCTATGTTATAGGCGAACGTTAAATTTTGTTGAGGTGACTCGTTGTTGCAGTTACTGAAACATACCACGCACAAAATATAAATTACCTTATATTTGAGTAGAAGTGCTAGCCAAATTGGCTAGCTAGCTGTGTATTTAGTTTGTTTTGCCCGGGTAAATAACATAATTGCCGCGATTGGTTGCCATGATAAGTGAATCAGAAAAACTAGAAGGAAGATTCATAAGAGCACATTCGTAGCTAGATGGCGGTAAAAGTTTTGTTTGTAGACTTCTGGTTTTAATGTCGATGGTAAACTGACGACGACTTATGAAACAAGCTGAACTAACTAAATCCATGTAAAAACGTCGTCTTTACTGTCTGTATTTGAAAGCAAAACAATTCTGGTTAGCTACCGTTAATGTGTTAGAAGAAACAAAGCAATGCACTGCAGATTTTTTTGTAAAAATAAAAGTCAAATGGTTTTCATTAGATTCGTTAGACTGCTCTGTGTAGGCCGACTTTTTTTACTAGAATAATAGTTTTTTAAACAAACAAAAAATGAAATATTGTAATGTATCAGCAGGAAGCAGGTCTCGTCCTTCGAGCCCCAGGTCCGGCGCGCTATCGACTGTGCCGCAAAAGCATGCTCTTGGGTCGTTACACTATCATAGTTAAGTACCAATCACAATCGTTAGATGGATTTACTCCGTTACAGCTACGTCATTTCCACCAACAACACGCGAAACGTCAAATCAGACAACAGTGCGTGTAAAAAGAGGAGGGCGAAATGAGGAGTTGAAGAAGCCCTATATTGAGTGATAGGGGCAGATTAGGCCTGTTGTCACTTTGAGAGCAGTTTTTCTCTACAACAGCGACGAGAGTGGGTGTTTTTGGCCAGCATTTAACGGAGATGGGAGCATCTGGTTACAGGTAGAAGACCCACAACTATTCCCACCGAAGTTGTTTACGTTCTGGACTGTGTATACGTCGCGGCGGCGGTACAATTTTCCATACAATTCAGGTAGGTGGCGCTGGTTAGGATGGTCTGTCATTGACAAGACGAGCCTCCCCAATGGCTGGTTGGCTTGTATAATTATATTGAATAAAGGCGAGGGCTTTAGGTCAATCTAGCTTGATAGTGGCATTATCTATCAATTGCTGAACATAACTTCAAGTTTGATGTTGTTTCCAGCAAGACGCTGAACGTGTTTCCAGCCCACTGCTGTCTGACTTTGTTTGACAGTTTATCCAATTACTGAATTAGACAAACGTCAACAGACGATTGGGCACATAACTCTAGTGCTTGACAGAGTATGGTCCCTCTGTTTACCAAGAGACTTCTTATTACATGACTACATTAATATGCATTAGTATGCATTAATGTCCTTCTCACTAGCGAAACGTTTGCATTAGTTTGTTAAAGATTGTACATTCAGTAGGCAGCTGATCAGAATGATTTCTCAGAATCTGTATTGTGCGTCACTGTATTGACTATACACAGACCATTGGGTACAACATTCTCCGTACAGGTAGACTACCACCGGTTTTTCCATCACGAAGGAGTCAAAACCCACTGTAGGTAGTTGCTCATTTTGCGATCACCAGATTCAGTTAAAACACCCCCAAACCCACCTAATTTGAATGCCCCACCCCATGAACCAACTACCAATGTAGACCAACCATATGCCTGTCCTGTGCATTCGCAATACATCAATTCAGCCAATGTGATCACACCATTGCACTGTGCTTTCTCTCCTTTGAAATGAGTGCAAGTTTTTTCTTCTTTTTTTTCTACTGAATTATTTGCTTAAAATAATTGACTAGCAAGCTAGGCTGTCATAAGTATGACAGTAAGACATCAATCCACATTTGAACAAATACACCCTTAGGTCAGTTGAACTAATCCAAACAGTTTAGGCTATATATCTAGACCTAGTCTTAACCTACATGTCTAGAAACATCTATGACCTACAGTAACCCTCTCACCATATAACCAGTAGACTCGTGTCAACTTTAAAGATGCAACATGCAGAAATAGCTCTGCCTTTTCCTGGTTTCTAGAATTCTAATAGTGTGCCTAATTTCAGTTTGTGACAAAATAATCCATCTGTGTAGAGAATCATTGTACCATCTAAACCACTGTGAAATATGTTTTCCATATCCAAAAATAGTGTGTTTTCAGCCGTTTGAAGCTTGTGTACAAAAGTAAAAGATGCAAAAAAAATAAACATAACGGGAATAATGGACATAGCTTACAGAGAACATACCTACCACTTTTTAGACTTGCTTTCAATGAGACTGACATATCTAGAACACACATTTCTTTGGATTTGGTCAGCTTGCCCAAAAAGTTACATATTGTAGCATTAAGACATTCCCCAGTGTGTTTTTTGAGCAGCCTACAGTCATAATGCTCCAGCAGCAAGCAGGGAATTCTGAATAACAAGTGCAATGGCATTGCAGCAATGGAGCGACAAGCAGCCTAGGAGCATGCCCACATCACATGGGAAACAGAGAATTGAGAACATGTGAGGAATTCCGAGCAGTGTTTAGGCTAAATAGGCTGGAATTGAGATTCAGCTGTAGTGACAGGGATGGAAGATTCTAGCCTGATCCCAGATGTGTTTGGGCTGTCTTAACAATCACCACAGGAATTGGCAAGATGGCACAAACAAATCTGGGGCCAGGCTATGATTCAGCTCTGAACCATTCTAAGATGCTATTACAAGAGAGAAGAGTGTCTGTAGTGTAAACTGTCTGACATGTTATTTGTCACATGCCGACTAGGTGTAGTGAAATGCTTACTCACAAGCTCTTTCCGAACAATGCAAGTTAAATGAGAAAAAAAGGGGAAACAAACGTGACAAAAACACAAGAATTAGAAATTAAGCTACAAACCCATTCACTACCACTGACTGACAGGAGAGTCGGAGAGAGTTGAATGCATATCACCTAGCGGGTTAACTGAGGCTGGTTTATAATATAATACCACATCATACTGTGTTGTGGATGGGGGGGTTTTTCCTGGAGAAAAAACAGGGCCATAGCTGGCATGATGGAGGGTAAGTGATAGCAGGCTAAATGGTTTAGGCCTTGCCTCAGTTGCACTGTCCCCTGTCTGATGGGGTAAAGGTTTAGATGGCTATAAATGGAAGGGGTAAGATAGTTGTTCCTGGCCAAAGGATTATAAGGGTAAAGATGGAGAGAGCAGGCTTGATGCATATAGTGACTACACTGAACCAAAATATAAACGCAACATGTAAATTGTTGGTCCCATGTTCCATGAGCTGAAATACAAGATATATATAATATAATAATATATCCCATTTAGCAGACGCTTTTGTCCAAAGCGACTTACAAGTCGGCTGGGGCCACTACTTTTACATATGGGTGGCCCCAGTGGGAATTGAACCCACGACGCTTGGCGTTGCAAGCGCCATGCTCTACCGACTGAGCCACACAGGTAGATCCCAGACATTTTCCATACGCACAAAAGCTTATTTATTTGACATTTTGTGCACAAATGTGTTTACATCCCTGTTAGTGAGCATTTATCCTTTGCCAAGATAATTAATCCACCTGACAGATGTGGCATGTCAAGAATATGATTAAACAGCATGATCATTACACAGGTGCACCTTGTGTTTGGGACAATAACTGCACATTTTATAAATGCCTTTTTTGTCACATCACAATAACACAGATGTCTCAAGTTTTGAGGGAGCGTGCAATTGGCATGCTGACTGCAGGAATATCCACCAGAGTTGTTGTCAGAGAATTTAATGTTATTTTCTGTACCTCCAACGTTGTTTGAGAATTTGGCAGTACGTACAACCACAGACCACGTGTAACCACGCCAGCCCAGGACCTCCACATCCAGGCTTCTTCACCTGCGGGATAGAAACTTAGGAGTATTTCTGTCTGTAATAAAGCCCTTTTGTGGGGGAAAACATATTCTGATTGGCCTGGTCTGGCTCCCCAGTGGGTGGGCCTGTGCTCACCCATGGCTGCACTGCTGCCCAATCATGTGAAATCCATAGATTAGGGCCTAATTTATTTATTAAATTTTACTAATTTCATTATGAACTGTAACTCAGTAAAATCGTTAATTGTTGCATTTTATATTTTTGTTCAGTATATTTTGAAATAGCTTGTTGTGCAAAGACACATTAGAATCTGCCTCGACCCCTTACAGAGACTGTTCCAGAGTGCACTTTCAGGAAGCAATTGCTTTAATTTGATTGGGCTAATGTATGCGAGATGACACATGAAAGCAGAGGCAATCATTGAAATGTTTCTGCGGACAAACAGCTAGGGTCTGAATAGAGGTTAAATTGACCCGTCACGGATGTTTCTCTATTTTGTGACAACCGCTGAGCTCTTCAGTGACTCAGCATAGCAGGGTAACTCCAAGATAGATATGCCTACCATCAGCTGTTGCCATGCCAGTGACAAAAGTAACCAGGAAGTAATCCAGTTTCCCAAACATTTAAACAAGGTAGCACGATGGCCTCCGTTTTTATATTGGATTGTTAAAATAGGACTTTGGCTCAATCAAATGTAATTTACATTAGCAGATGTCACAGAGGGCTATACAGAAACCCAGCCTAAAACCCCAAACAGCAAGCAATACAGGTGTGCACAGGAAAAACTCCCTAGAAAGGCAGGAACCTAGGAAGAAACCTAGAGAGGAATCAGGCTCTGAGTGGTGGCCAATCCTCTTCTGGCTGTGCCGGGTGGAGATTATAAGAGTGCATGGCTATTTAAGGCCAGATTGGATAGCCAGGAATTTCCCAATTTTATGCCTAGTAAGTAGATCACTGAGCTACTTCTGTTTGATATTCCTCCTGAGGGAACCTATTCCCTATGTGACGCATGCAGACTGTGCTGCCTGTGTTGTCTTGCCTATACACCAGATCCTGCAGATGGGTCAGGGGCTGTGGAGGGTGGCCAGGAACCAGCAGCTGCAGCAGGAGTACGGAGAGCACTGGGACGCTGGACCTGGCCTTGACGGAGATCCCCAGGATATGGAGATGGAGGCTAACCCAGGCCAGGCTCCCCCCTCCCCCGTGGTGGGCGACCTGCCACCTCACCCCCACCCGCGGCGCCACCCCCAGCACTGCCAAGGGGCAGACATCTACCAGCTGCTGCGTGCCCGCCAGGGGAAGGAGCAGCAGGGTTTCATAGACCTGGAGATGCTTCCTCCAGAGCTCAGCATCACCATCCTGTCCTACCTGAACGCTACAGACCTCTGTCTGGCATCCTGTGTGTGGCAGGACCTGGGCCACGACGAGTACCTCTGGCAGGGGTGAGTAGTAGACTGACAGGGTCTGTGGAAGGGAGGCAGGGGTGAGTAGTAGACTGACAGGGTCTGTGGAAGGGAGGCAGGGGTGAGTAGTAGACTGACAGGGTCTGTGGAAGGGAGGCAGGGGTGAGTAGTAGACTGACTGGGTCTGTGGAAGGGAGGCAGGGGTGAGTAGTAGACTGACAGGGTCTGTGGAAGGGAGGCAGGGGTGAGTAGTAGACTGACTGGGTCTGTGGAAGGGAGGCAGGGGTGAGTAGTAGACTGACTGGGTCTGTGGAAGGGAGGCAGGGGTGAGTAGTAGACTGACTGGGTCTGTGGAAGGGAGGCAGGGGTGAGTAGTAGACTGACTGGGTCTGTGGAAGGGAGGCAGGGGTGAGTATAGTTGGAGGGCGTTCAGAATGAATTATTCAAAAATAATGTCACTAATTGGTATTTTGACCAAATAAGATCATCTTTAAAAAATGTGAAAAGTTCTGATGTTATTGGTCAAAAGACAAATTATTGGACAAAATATCAGAATTGGGCTCCCTGTGTGAATGCGGCCAATGAGAAGTGCGCTACAGGACCTGATATGCCATTACAGATTCATCTATGTTTTTAATTGTCCACAAATCATTCAAATGGTGCTTGCCACTAGTAGGTATACCATTTACCAGGTTCTGTGGGATCGTGTTTCTAATTGCAAGTCCTCCCTTTTTCTCTGTCGCTCGCTTGTTCCCTGACTTGCTCGCTCTCTGTCTCTCTCTGGCTGTGCCCTAGTTTGTGTAAGTCCACATGGGGTCACTGTTCCATCTACAATAGAAGGCTTCCCTATGGCTTCTCATATAGAAGACTCTACATGATGCTAGATGAAGGCAGTCTGACGTTCAACGCTAACCATCAGGAGGTAAGTCATCTCTTTTTTATCCCCAATACCTCGTTCTCCTTTTTAAAGCACCACTTCCCGGCTTAATCTGTTTCCGGGAAATAGTTCCTTATATATAAGATTTGGCTAGATGTATACTGGCCAATTAGCTTTTTTTCACTGTATGTTATTGATTCTGCATAGATCAGCCTTCATCAGTATATGAAAACCACCAAACAATTATGATTTTAGAAATAGTAAGTACACATCACACCCACCACACTTTAGCCCACCTTGAAGACAAATGACTACCAGCTAAATGACTTGTTTACTGCTGATGCATGCATTCTGAAAGACATCACAGCCTTGGAGGTCACTGCAGGTCAAAGCCTGGTTCCCTAGAATCTGTGGAACATTCCTAGTGGCGTTATTTGGTCTGTCTGTATCGCTAAGTGGATTAGGCTGACTATGGCCAGCCACTTAAAGGGCATGTGATAGCCCCACTGTGTGATGGACTGAGATGGTGCTGTCTGAGTCTCTTCTCTCTACTCTCCCCCTCTAATCCCTCTTTCTCTGTGTATGTTTCATGTTGATCCACTCTCTCTCTCTCTCCAATAGGGTATCAATTACTTCATGTCCAAAGGCATACTGGTGGACCACCCCAAGGAGCTGGCCAAGTTCATCTTCTGCACTCGCACGCTCAACTGGAAGATGCTGAGGGTATACCTAGATGAGAGGTGGGTTTTCTTCATCGAATTCTCACTGGGCTTTTTTCAAATTCTTATTGGATTGTCTCTCATTGCAGGAGAGATGTGTTGGACGAGCTGGTCACGCTGCACAACTTCAGTAACCAGTTCCTGCCCAACGCACTGAGGGACTTCTTCAGACACATCCACGCCCCAGAGGAGAGGGGAGAATATCTGGAGACACTCATCACCAAGTTCTCCCACCGCTTCTGCGCCTGCAACCCTGTCCTGGTCCGGGATGTGGGTCTCAGCCCAGGTCAGTGCACTGCAGGGAGTTGCAGTTCTAATCTGCAGGGTGTTTAGGGAAGTCGGATGAGTGGAGGGGATTGTAGTTCTGGTGCATGTTATGTTAATTCAGCCTATGTGAGCGGAGGGAGTTGTAGTTCTACAGGATGTTTAGTTTAGTGGAGGGAATTGTAGTAATACATTAATTCATGGGAATTGTAGTCCTGACAGGTGTTGAATTGGAGGCAAGATGTGTGTGGGTGCTGCAATGGGTGCTGGGTTTTTGTTTTGTTTTTTTGCCGATGATCTAGCCGTCTGCCCTGCTAATACAGGACTAGTAAAGGCCCAGCGCACTACTTTTGTAAGAGAAATGTATATTTTTATATAAAAATATATGGGCCTCCTGAGTGGCACAGCGCTAGAGCTGGGTCACAAGGAGCGCTAGAGATGTCACTATAGACCCGTGTTTGATCCCGGGCTGTATCACAACCGGCCGTGATCGGGAGTCCCATAGAACGGCACACAATTGTCCCAGTGTCGTCCGGGTTAGGGGAGTTTGGCCGGGGGTGGGGGGCTTTAATTGGCTCATCGCACTCTAGCGACTCCTTGTGGCGGGCCAGGCGCCTGCAGGTTGACCTCGGTCGTCAGTTGAACAGTGTTTCCTCCGACACATTGGTGCGGCTGGCTTCCAGGTTAAGGGGGCATGTGTTAAGAAGTGCGGTTAGTTGGGTCATTTTTCGGAGGACACATGACTCGACCTTCGCCTCCCCACGCCCATTGGCTAGTTGCAGCGACGAGACAAGATTGTAATTGGGGAGAAAAAGGGTGTAAAATACAAAAATATATACAGTCCAGTCGATAAATATTTGGACATTGACCATGTTATTATAATTTTAGCTGTCTACAACAGCATATTGGAGTTGAAATTAAAGAATGAATATGAGCTTTAATTTGAGGGTATTTACATCCAAAGTGGGTGAACGGTGTAGGAATTACAGGACTTTTTATATATGGTCCCTCCATTTTGGCTGCTCAGCTGTTCCATGGCCAGGTGTGTGTTATTCCACCATTAGTTCATTTACAGGTTAGCAGATAAAAGGTCTAGAGTTGATTTCAAGTGTGACATTTGCATTTGGAATCGGTTGCTCCTTAACCCTCAATATGAAGTCCAAAAGAGCTGTCACTGCCAGTGCAGGAAGACTGAAAAACCAAAACAAACCCATCAGAGAGAAACATTAGATGTGGCCAAATCAACTATTTAGTACATTCTTAAAAAGAAAGAACACATTGGTGAGCTCAGGAACACCAAAAGGCCCGGAAGACCACTGGAAACAACCAAGTCCATATTATGGCAAGAATTTTAAGACCTGAAGGTCAGTCAATTCTGGAAAATGTCAAGAACTTTTAAAGTTTCTTCAAGTGCAGTTGCAAACACCATCAAGCGCAATGATGAAACTGGCTTTCATGAGGACCCAAAATTACCTCTGCTGCAGAGAATAAAGTTCATTAGAGTTATCAGCCTCAGAAATTGTAGCCTAAATAAATTCTTCAGAGTTCAAGTAACAGACACATCTCAACATCAACTGTTCAGAGGAGACTGCGTCAATCAAGCCTTCATGGTCGAATCGCTGCAAAGAAACCAATACTAAAGGACACCACTTAACCAGCATGGCTACCACAGCATTCTGCAGCGATACGCCATCCCATCTGGTTTGGGCTTAGTGGGACTATCATTTGTTTTTCAACAGGACAATGACCCAAAACACACCTCCATGCTTTGTAAGGGCTATTTGACCAAGCAGGAGAGTGATGGAGTGCCGCATCAGATGACCTGGCCTCCACAATCGCCCGACCTCAACCCAAGTGAGTTGGTTTGGGATGAGTTGGACCGCAGAGTGAAGGAAAAGCAGCCAACGAGTGCTCAGCATATGTGGAAACTCCTTCAAGACTCTTGGAAAAGCATTCCAGGTGACTACCTCATGAAGCTGGTTGAGAATGCAAAGCTGTCATCAAGGCAAAGGCTTTGAAGAATCTAAAATATATTTCGATTTTTTTTGGTTACTACGTGATTCCATGTGTGTTATTTCATAGTTTTGATGTCCTCACTATCATTCTACAATGTAGAAAATAGTAAAAATAAAGAAAAACGCTTGAATGAGAAGGTGTGTCCAAACTTTTTACTGGTACTATATATTAATTCAGATTGATCAGGGGGTGCTTCAGCACCTGATAATTCCCGCGGCCATGGTAAGTGAATGTTGTAGTACTGGCAACAGATGGATTCAACCAGTCAAGACGTAGGTCCGCTTTAGAGGACCAAGCCCAAGAAGACACAAGTACTGTAAAAGGCCCTTTACTTCACTAGGAGATAAAAGGAATCGGTGATTTCACTGTAAACACCTGACATCATGCATCTGTGTCTGTCTGTCTGGCCTGTTCTGTTGACAGCGCTTGCAACCACCTGCCAGTTTCTGCCACAGTCGAACAACTCCCAACTCTGGGTCCATGCTCAACAAATCCCACAGGCTTTAGGTCTTCTCTCATCTGTTGATCTCCTCACAATGTCTCTAATTTACTAAGGGCTCTGGTGTTGCACTTGACCCAAGTTGTCCAGTCCTTGTTGAATGAATCAAATGTGTGAGAAATCTTTGTACTAACACTGTCATTGGTCCCTAAAGCCACAATAATCCCACAGGCTTAAAGTGTTAGGAGAGTGAGGGCAGCGCTCCAGCCAATCACAGGACGGCGTTGTGATAACATCTGGCGTGGTTCTCGGTCGTCCTGGAGGAGAAGCCGGCTGATTTATTATAAACTTACTGGCGATAGAATTGGCAGAGCAGTAAAGGAGGAGCGGCGATTGTACGCTCTCACACTTTCTCTCGCTCTCTCCCACTCTAAAGAGACCCCCTGTTCAATCCCTCTTAGTCTGCCCAGAACCAGGGTTGATACCCACACTGTAAGGTCTGAGAATATGAGTAGACATGTCTCTTTCCTTCCCTGTTATGCGTCTTGTCTTAAAGGACTACTATTCACACTTCAGAATATGCTTCTTCTTTTTTTCTGAAGACACGTCATTATGAAACTATTTTTCTATCAGCCCTTCTCTTGTTCTGATGCTCTTTTCTGGTCATCCCTTCGCTCTGTCTCCCTGTCGTTTATTCTTAAACTCCCACCCACCCTCTCGGCCAAGTGATGACCACACAATGAACAGAGAAAGTATTGTTGGACTGAGAAAGACATCAACTAAAACATTGGGGCTGGCTAATATATTGAATACATGTATATTACTAAGCAAGATAAAAAAAATATCTATTTTGTTGGCGTGTGTGCCCCATCACCATTATTGATCTTAAGTCTAAACTAGTTTTTTAGGTGAACACCATCACTTTTATTTATATTTATTTATTTTTACTGGCCCAATGCTCTTAACTGCTAGGCTAGCTGCCACCCCCAAAGCTCGATATACAACTTTATCTTTGGATGCTGGGACTTGTTTGACCTGTCTCACATTCTGTCCATCTCTCCTCTCCAGATGCGGTGTATGTGCTCTGCTACTCGCTCATCCTGCTGTCTATAGACTTGACCAGCCCGCACGTCAAGAACAAGATGTCCAAACGCGAGTTCATCCGCAACACGCGCCACGCTGCCCAGAACATCAGCGAGGACTTTGTCGGCCATCTTTACGACAACATCTATCTCATCGGCCACGTGGCGGCCTAACCGGGAAGTGATGAGGAGTGGAAGTCGGTGAATACACGAACCAGTGATTGCACTGATATAGGATACTACTTTGGACAATAGTTGTTGCTGGTCATTCTAAATATAGGTTCCTGTACTGCTAGCAATGATGCTTGTTTCCATACTGGGTGGGAGGCGATCTGTTCTCCGGCTGTAGAGCCAATGGAGACCAAGTAGCATAGAGATTTGGCCCGCCCACCTGAAGTGACGAGGCCTAAAACAGGCTAGACGTATATCCAGCACACAAGTAGCATACGAACATATAACCAACTACTTCCAGCTTAACCACGCAAAAGTGTAGCTCCAGTATGTTAACGAAGTCAGGAAGAAGTTAAACATATGCTATGAACAAGAACTGAATATTATTACAACAACAATTAGCAGTTGTGGTTCACATTATGTTTTGTGAATTACTCTAACTATGAGTTTTGAGTTTAATATTCTGGTTTTCTTTTTTTAAATGAATGTTGTTTTTGTTGGAATGTTTTTTTACGATTAGAGGAACTTAAATAATGACTAATGGGCTGGTAGAAACTCCACTGTATTTTTGTCCTTAATTTTGTGAGCTGGATTAAATTGGATGGAATGAATATGAATTTCCAAGAGGCACAACAACAATTAATCCAACCACATTTACAACATGGAATCCTTTTATTTTTAGTAGTGAACTTCAAAGGACTATTTGCGTCCATTCCAAAGTATTTTATGAGCTGTAAAGTAATTGCCAAGGGTCATACTCTGAATTGATGTGTGTGGATGACTCGAATGTCCATGGGAATCTCAGAGAGTCCAATTTTGAGTTTGTAATGTGAACTCATCTACATGCATCTCAGCTGGGTCGTATTAATTAGTGTGCAAAATTGAAAACGTTTTTCGCCTACGGAAGACAAATGTTTCTTATTGGACAAGTCCAATTAGTTTCTCAATGTTGCAATCCATTTTCTTCTATTTGGCGCCTAATGAACACAACACTGGTAATACAGCTCTTGATTGCTGATGGAAAAATAGGTTTCAGAGTTGAGGACAATTGTTCAGTGAGTTTTTACCTCGGCCCAAGCTGGGATAGGTAATGTTGATAAATGAAGTTGTTAGTGTATCTGTTACTTTATCCTTTTGTGTTGACAGGCATTCTACCCCTTCAAAACAGGCTGGATATCAAATGTCATCCTATTGCCGATGTGTTGCACTACAGTTGAACAAGGCCCATAAGGCTTGGGTCATAAGCAGTGCACTGTATAGGGAATAGGGTGGCATTTGGGACACATTCAGGCACTGACTCTAGCACCGATGCCTGTGTTGACACAGGCAGCCCAATTCTGATTACATTTTCTTCCACTTATTGGTCTTTGGACCAATCAAATCCGATCTATTCACATCTAGATCTGATTTGTCAAAAGACCAATTAGTGTAGGGAAAAAAAGATTAGAATTGGGCTGCCTATGTAAACAGCCTAAGTGAAACCACAGATATGAACGTTAATCTTTCCCACCATCCTTTGTGGACTACATTTATCTTGTGATTTGTTTTGTGTGTGTGACTCTGGACTGATGCCTCTATCATGTTTTAAATCTTCCTGTCAATCTCTCTTCTATGACTGCAACCTCTCACTCTTTCTCTCCCTAACTCTCCCCAGTGACTCTAAGGGCTTGATTCTATTTGCTTCAAATGTCCAGAAATATGTCATCTAGATCAGACATACGTCTCTGACATGTAGAATAAGGAATCATGTCCCCTCTATTTGTGATTTTTCTATATGCAGTGTTCAGTAGATTGCATGTGACCCAGGACTACAAGATTGTTTCTTTTTAATGATTACTAACGAGTGAGCACTTTAACCAGGGGGTGTTTTCTCTCCACACTGCTGTCTTCTGAATCCCATATATATATATATATCACACTTTAGTTCTCACATATCTGAAGGACTGTTTGTTTTCTATCTGTTGTCTTAGCCATGCAGTCTTTATTATTAGTTATAGTGCCAATAAACAAAATGTTGAAAATGCCAACCAAACTGGCATATGAACCTGAGCAGAATAACTACTGTGGTAAATTATTGCATACAATTGATTAAAACCCAGATTTTATTTTATTTGCACATGTATAGAGATTTATATTTAAAAAAATATTTTATTTTTATGTATTTTAACAAAACAAAAAAATATTGCATAAGTAGACCTGTTTTTGCACTGACATTTTGTATGAGCACTGGACTGCATGCAGAAAACTGAGTCTTTGCACAGTTAATGTTTTCCACTTCCATGATGAATTTAAATTTAAGTGATTTGAGATTATTATTGTAATATTTATGAAATGTTAATTACACTTAGTTTAACAGCAGCAAATGACAGTACAGACTTTTCCTTTTCTTCAATTCCATGTACATTTTAGTTTCCGGTGTGGATTTATGGATTGAGATTTTTATAGACGATTCCTGTTTCAACAGCCTAACAAAAATCATTTACATCTGAGATAGGTTGCTGAATGACAACACTGAAAATAAAACATGTCTAGATTGTATACAAATAAAACTGAGAAAATATTCCCCTTGTGTTGAGCTGTGACTATTTCTACAGTGATCATAATGTTTTGATATTCAAGATCGTGACCATTACGGATTCACCCTTTGACTATGTACCCTATATTTACGAATTAAGTCCCCTATATACACCTCTCAAACACTGCTCTCAAAACTACCAAACGACATTTCAAATCCCCGATCCATAGTGTATATATTAACCATAGAGTTCATCTGAGCCTGTCAGTGTATAGATAGACTGGAGTAAATCGACTCCAGACACAACATGACCCTCGACCTCTAGCAGAGTGTGCTTAATGTGCTGTAAATGAAAAGAGCGAGCATCACAGGGGCCCTCAGCAGAGAGATACAGGGCCCTTGGAGCTGCATGGGAGAGGGGTCAATCTGAGAAGGTTTAGAGAGTGGTGATGCAATGTGTACCCTGACCCCTTTTTAGCTCTCCATAGCGCGGGGAGACAAGGGACCATGTCAAGGAGGGAGAATATATAACTCAACTGTATCTGACTTCCTCAGACTCAATTCAGGGCCTATGAAAAAAACATAGCAATGCTAAATTGGATGGAGAACTGGTTCATGATTGACTGGTTGGTAACCTACTTTAGATGATACGATCCATTGGCTTAATCATTCATTTAGTACCAGCTTTTTCAGTAAAACACATGTTCGTACTAATTAAGATATGATTAATAGCCTACCTTTCATTGTTGCAACAACCATGGGGTTATTCTACATTGAGGACCTAAATCTACAGCTGTGCCAAAAGGAGCTCCAAGCGCCTTCCATTACTCTTATTATATAAAAGCAATACTATTTAATAAAATCCTACATACAAGTTACATTATTTCATAGGAATCGTCGTGTTTAATTGACTAACATAAATTACTTTCTGATAAGGCAGATTCTTAACTTGAGTAAAGCGATAACGCACGAGTTGACCCTGTAAATCAGTCGGTGAAGATGTGTGCCAAACAATCGACTTACGCGCATAGGGAGGAAGGATGGGACAAAAGATATGAAAATAAGGACTGACACTGACCATAAAATTGTACATGCAACATTAATATGTAGGTGTCTTATTATTATTCTTTATGCACTTTGTAGTCATTTGCAACATTAAATGGAAATTGTGATTGTTTATTATTCTGCACTATTTTTTACTTTTATTTATTACGCAATTTATTAGCCTAGCTCATACATGTTCATTTATTGGGCCATACCGTTCATTTAATTTAGTCTAGGTGTATTTGAAACTGAAATGTATGATGAAATTATATGTTTTTTTCTACCTTCCAATGAACAGGCTGTATTTGATTCTACTCTGTTCCCATAGCCTAATCAGGGTTTCCGATAGTTGATGCTGTTTATACAGGTAACATTTTTTTCGGTGTGGCTGACACCAAGGTTGCCTTTCATTTGGAATGATTGATGAAGTCCTTACGGCTCTCCATATTCTGCAGTTTGTCAACACAACTACCTGCTGAGGGAGCGGGACGCCACGCTGTCGCTGCTGGGACGCGCAGTCTCTGGATGAAACCCGGGGAGATGTGAGTAGGCTTCGAACCCTTAGCCTAGCCTACATTATAAAACTACGCTGTACTTACTTACTTACTAATAATAATAATTGTAATATAACATTTACCAACATTCATATTGTATATTATTGAGGAACAGTAGGCCTATTCTAAATTTAACCTTCAGAATAGGCCATATACAAAATGCAGTTTGAGAGTTCAAGATAAACTCTACCTAAGTTTACGATTTTCTTTTAGCAAACGTATAATATCTTTCTGGATAGGTTACGGCGAATGTGGAGTTCCAGTTACCAGACTTTTGGTCATGTAAATCAAAAACGGATGCTAATCTGAAAGAAGCCAGGCATATACTGCACAGGTATAATAAAAGTAATATAAAATATCATTGTCATTACTATAGTCTAATAGGACCCCCCCCCCCCCCAAAAAAAAAAAACAACAACAAGAAATGTAAAGAAGAAGAATAGGGAAGGATACGAATATTTAGATTCTGGAAATAGGCCTATCGACTATTTCGTCTAGTTGACGCCAGCATGATGGGCCTACTTTCAATGTTCTCGTACACTTTGGCGAACTGACCATCAAACTCTAAACGTGATCATGCCGGTCTAATTGTGTTCATCCGAAACACAGCAACCGGCATTTTTGCAATACTATCCATGACATCACAGTTTGAAAAGAGGCAAGAGGGGGGAAATGGCACCGCATGCATCTCCTTTCATTATTTTGGTATGCAACCACCAATAATGTTTTCTACCCAAAGTTTTAAATGTGCTTTGGCATCTTTATTATTGGCGTTACTCTCACGCAAGGCTTCCTCGGGTCCAAATGTCAAGCAGATGCCAAAGTTGGGGATGTTCTTAACAATCTGAAACCGCACCTCCCAATTCAAAGCCCAAACCCAACGCTCTTGGAAATTGGAAATTCGGTTCCCATAGCCTTTTTTCTTTTTTGGTGTAATTTTACAATTTATGGTTTAGGATTATTGGGTTTTTAATGATTTTCTGCTCTTTTTTATGTCCTAAAATAGATCTCAATCAATGTGACATTGAAATATTGTGATGTCAACAGACAGCAGTTATAGAAAGGCAGGAGTTTTGAGTGTTTGTTTTGTTTACCGATTTGATCCATGAGTATAGGCCTATATTGTCTGCAGTTTGTTTCAAAAGCATGCCAATAACTCCATCTGACTGCAAACGTGCACTGATTACGTTACGGAAGTTTTGGTTGGATCCACTCGGCCCCATAACAACCCTGCGCACAAGGGGATGTGTCAGAGGTTTTAAAAGCGTATGAATACACTTGAAAATGATGATGAAGATAATTTCAAGAAAACACGTTAACTAGGGGTAGTCCTTTGAAAGAAATTAATTACCCATCGGTAGTCTCGCAATGATGGTGCTTGTAGCTGCCCTCTGTCTCCGGGACTTCTTTAGTGCTCTTGAGAACTCTATTTCCTATCGAAAAAGCATCGAATTGCGATTATTTTAGGGAGTTACATAGCATGATAATAATATAATTATTTGCAATAGCATCGTTATAAGATGTATCTAATAAGTTCTCAATACTTCAACAAAGTATATTGGTTGTAGGGAATAAAGCAATTTACGGGATATATAACGAGATGTCCTTATGATCATTCTTTCAACATCATTTTCTATGATGAAAATATTTCAGAAATACATTCTATTATCCTCGTGAAATACGTCAGTTCACGTAAATAAATTAAAAGCAGAAACATTATCACAAACAATATTTCCCCTAGCACGTATCAAGTAGCCTTATTGGCCATATCATAAATAATCATGACACAATATTATACTGATATGATTACCTGATATAATTGCTTGTTAGTCCGCTTAAATGTCACATTTGATGTGATCAAGAAACTGTACAAGGAGATAACGGACTTTAGTTTTGTCATCTCCAGGTGGCCTTCTAATTGAAAATGGGCTGCCTTATTTTGTACTTAAGGTAACAAATGAAAGACGCACAAGGACTTGATTTTTATGGCCGTTATGTCAAGCATGGGAAGTCCTTTCAAAGAAGATGGAGGAGTATTGTAGCCCACTGAATGTTTATTTATATAAATGAACGAATCCAACATTTGCTATATGGTTACATGGATACATATTGTTGTTGGGTGGGGAAGATTAAAACAATATCCTACCCTTTTTCTGACCTGACAGAGCAGCAGCAAGTTGGTTGCAGTTGATACTAATGTCACAGTCCATCCCAAA
Organism: Oncorhynchus masou masou; assembly: GCF_036934945.1. Lineage (NCBI taxonomy): Eukaryota > Metazoa > Chordata > Actinopteri > Salmoniformes > Salmonidae > Oncorhynchus > Oncorhynchus masou. The sequence goes on along the minus strand of NC_088232.1, from coordinate 3,468,513 downwards.
AACAAAATGGTTTAAAAATTTAGCAAAAATCTGAAATCTTCTAATTATAATGTAAATACATGTATGTTCTCATAATGAATTACAATATGTCCAGGTGTAGCCTCTGTACACTATACTGGCTATGAAGCCAAGCCAGTGAAGCAACTAATTGTATAATATAAGTCCAGTATATACCATAAGTATATACACCCTAAACATAGCCCCATCTGCAAACAGGGTCATTCTCTCCATATCCCCGTACACACACACACACACACACACACACACACACACACACACACACACACACACACACACACACACACACACTCTCTCTTTCTCTCTCTGTGTCTCCTATCCTGCAGCCTAAAGTGTCCCTTATTTTCTGAAGTGGACAGAGAGTCTTCTGGACATCCAACAGCTCTGGCCAGCTGTTGTCCAGCTGTGGGGAGCGATCAGTGACCAAGTCTCTATACCTATCATAGACATCCCATCACAGACACGGCTCATAGGCTGATTCTCTATACCTGTCCTGTCATGGCTATGCTCTGATGAAGGGGAGTTAGGGAACAGTTGTCTTCTGTTTCATACAGGGAAGAAGAAAGGAAACTTCATATCCTATTGGAAAGAGTACTTTTCAAAACCTCGGTCTGGCACTCGACGGTACATTGGGATTCATTGGGAAGGAATATGGCTGCGAATATGACATGACAATCATTTTCAGCACCAGGACAGTGCTGGCATAGCCATGTACATAACCTAGTTTACTGTTGCAGTCCGTTCTCTCTCCTTATGGTTCTCGTTTCTGAGTCGAATACCTAAAGGTGAGTTCCTGATTCTAAGGCGAATCCTGAATAAGCCGTTAGGTGATGTAAGTGGTGGGGATATGTTTTATGGGATGTTTTTGTCCTGAGACCATATCTCTCTGACAACTTACATTACATTACTGCCTCCCCTCCCCCAAACGACATAAAGATATACTAGGGAGAGCCGCCCTGCCTAGACATGACAGGCTGGGGTGTCTGACACTTGTCAGATTACAAGGAGGGGAGATCAGTGATCAGTCTATAGGCTGTTGAGCTGTTGGGTGGAACTACTGCTTTAATCTATCTGCTTATACATCCCCATCATATCGCAATCGCTGCGCTGCTACTGTTACTAGATTGGCACTGAGAGATATAGAATAGAATGGGCTGGAATGGAATAGAATTGGATAGAATGGGATAGAAAATAATACACCAAAATATTCACTCATTTGTCCAACATAGCCCACACATTATAACACACTGGAGTACATTTCCAACATTTGGAAATGAACTCTGCTGTAAATTTGGCAATAAGCTTTTATGGAAGGAGGAAGTTCCTTTCCGGATGGCGAGGGTCAACTTATTCAAAGGCTCTCTTCTGACATACTGCTGTACAACACCAGGCCATTCAGCAGCACTATGACAGTGTTATTAGATCCTGAGTGCATCTCAGGAAGTGTGGCCCAGGCTTTACTGGCTATGCTATTGAACATTAAAAGCCCACAAGGCATAGGAGCGTAATCTATATAATAACCCATAAAGGTTTAATTTACAGAAAGCCCGCTTGTTTCTCACCTCAGTGTCTATGTCTTAAAATGTATCCTATTCCCTACATAGTGCACTACTTTTGACCAGGACCCATAGGGCTCTGGATAAAAGTAGCACACTGTGTAGGAAATAGGGTGACATTTGGGACGCAAACCAGTGAATTCCATAAGAGTTACATTGTATCACGCGTCAAATCTAAACAGGATCTGCTGGGCTGGTTTCCAGCTAGGGGTTCCTCTAAAAGATCCGACAGGAAATGTGATGGAAACCACTGAAACACAATCTTCGGTTAACGCTGTTTTCTGGCCTCGCGAGGGGCAAGTTTCTGTACTGAATGAAGAGGCAATAGGTTGGGGGGAAAGGGGGGATATGACCTTCATTAATTGTCCAAAGTATGCAGTATAAAGGCAGAGTACCCTGGCATATTAAAGCAAGGGTGGGAAAGCTACCATAAGGTGTGTACATCCAATACACAGATGGGGTGGCACAGTCAAACACAGACCAACAGAGTGGTCAACCACATGTTGTGAGAGTTGTTATGAATGGCGTTAGTTGTAGTAGGGTGGGTGCCAATGTCCCCACTCTCTCCACAAGAGCTCATCAACTCCAATGCCCCCTGCTTCAAAGCACCAGGAGGGAGACCCAGAGATCCAACGAGATCCTCGGTTGGGAGCAGCCCTCTGTGGGTATGGAGGGCACCAGAGCCAGGGTACCGGGCCCTTCTGGAGCCTCCGAGGTCCAGCCCTCAGCCTCTCTAAGGGCCCAGTTCTTCCAGGTTCCTTTGGCCCTCAGGCTAAAATAATATCCAGTGGCTCCAGTCACTGAGCCTGGTTAATGCATCTGTCCAAGGTCTGCAATTACCTGGTCATAACATTACCACAGCCGTTGCCAGCCAACCAATCAGGGCAGGGCTTCTATAGGCTTCTAAACAGCGCACATTTCGCCAATGTCAAGCTGTTTGATCTCTGAGGGTAATATTGCTGAGAGAAACGTATCAGGAGAGAAAGGGGAGAGGCCGAAGAGATGTATTTTTGTATTCTACCTAGCGCCTATTGTTTGGAGGTATCCACCTTCATCACAGACTGGGACATGCGAGGCATACTACACACACAACGGTGCAGGTTTACACGTATAGAGACACACACACAGACAGATAATCATGCATTATGTTTATACACTTTTAGTAAGAAATAAATACTATGGGCATGTGTTCAAGATGTGTTGCTTATAAATCAATCTGGCATTTTTCTTTTTTATATGTGAAGTAATTATTCAGCTCTAGTTTTTAATGTAAGCTATCCGTTATATACGTGGGGTTTTAAGATCATTCAAATGATCTAATTTCTGTAGGCCTATAGCTGCTCTGTGTTGTGCCTGCATGCCGCCTCTTCATTATAGCTTAATGAAGCATGGACGTTTTGCTTGTTTGTGATTTGTACAAGTCCAGCGTCGCTTATGTACCATGTTTTGCTCCTGTGCCTATGAGCACTGGTGGTATAGTGCCTCGGTGTCTGCCGACTGAAAAACATAAAATGGCGCGTGATTAATCGTGCAATTACCAGGGTAATTTTCCCTCTTATCGGCGCCGGACTGCAGAGTGATTTGCTTTATTGACGTCCTTGTTTTCACACATTACTACATTGTAAAAAGTCAAGGTGCGTTAATAAAAGGCAGAGGTGAGCGCTGTGTAATTATAAAACACACACATTTGTAATCCCGAGCCATCAAAGCGGTGAGACATAATTATAATTACTATGACAACCGATTATGTTTGTTTTTCAGAATGATTTGTAACGGGTTTTTGATTTGTAATCGATTCGTTTAATCATAATTATCTTAATCAGAGGTAAATAATCACATTGAGGGGATGAATTAGTGCTTTAAGAAAGCCTAGAGGAACATTTTACCGCCTGGTTTATCATTATGTCCTTTACGTAGAAATGAAAACATCCTTGATTTTGACCCACTCAACAAGAAAAATATGGCAAACTCTACTTAAGTAGGCCTTGCCTCGGTAAATGAACGTTTGCTTTGAAATGCAATGCAATAAGGCTTTATTGATATTGTAGACTACATTGGAACTAAAATCTAGGCCAGATTTTTTTTAAACAAGGTGACATTTACCCAGTTATTCTTACATTTACATTTAAGTCATTTAGCAGACGCTCTTATCCAGAGCGACTTCTTTGTAATGATTAATGCGACACGTGTGCATATATATATATATATATATTGTAACGACCCAGTGTTAATAAGCGCGGAAATCGACTCTGCCGCACGAGCATGCTTTTGCGGCACATTCGATAGTGCGCCGGACCTTGGGCTACAAGGTCTAGGGTTCGAGACCTGCTCCCTGCCTGTTTCATTACAATATATATACATAGCCTTATTGCGTTTCACTTCAAAGCAAACATATTCATTTACCTGGGCTAGGCCTACTTAAGTAGATTTTGCTAAATCTTTCTTACATATTGAGTAGGTCAAAATCAAGAACGTTATATATTTGGGTCGACTGTTGGAAAGAAATATAGTGCGTGAAAAAAAAAAATATGGGTAACAAACGTTGGAATTAAGGCATTTTTTAAGGCGTTTTTTTTAGATACAGTTTATTAGAGATTGAATGAATGTATCAGTTTCCGTGTGTGTGTGTGTAATGTATATGCTGTACATTTCCTATCATAGAACATCTATAGGCCTATCGTATATTGAAGATTGAGGTGTCCCTTCGCAATCATCCGTGCAATGCAGACTCTTCCCCCCGTTGTTGGAGGAGGAGTAATCGGCTATATAGGCCAGTCAAGCATCCTCTTTACATAGCCAGAAATAGCTAATTATTTGATTCAAAGTGACCATGAGTCCCATGGCATTCTTTTCAAACAAGGATTACATCGTCACGAAATCGTCACGAATAAACTATTCAAATGAATATTAAACGATTCACAATCATTCGATAGTGAATAGGTCCATTAAGAATTGAAAGTGAAAAAATCATCCTTTCAAAATAACGACACTGAGGAATAAATTCACATAGACAACAATGATGGGTTCAACAATAAGATTAACATATTTTACAGTTGCATTAAGGGTTAGTGGGCGAATTGTATGCAGTTTAGGTTGTTTATATTCCCTTATTTAACTTGGCAATACGGCGAGACAAATCAAAGGCACTACACTACTAGAATACATCATACACAATAACATTCCTAGAACTTTATACATTGCTTCGAGTTGTGCTCTTATAAGATGACGTATGCATGCCACATCGCTGTTTAAATTATGTTATAGGCCGAATAATGAATCATGTTATTATTTTTAATAAATGAACGACACATTTCTTTCACTAGGATAAAATAAAAACGGTAGGCTGATTCATTTAGAAAATAATTGAATGTAGTATATTTTACTCTATATATCTCATATTTCTATGCGAAGGGAAATCCTACACACCACGAGCAAGGCATTTTGACACAAAACAGGCAGAAAGAACAACTTAATTAATTCCTGATCACATTTGGTATTGCATTAAAAAAAGCCTTTCTTCAACGAGAGCATGAATTTCTCTCCACTATTTTTTGTGTTTCGTTTTCAGATGTTTTCATTATACACTTGCCTGACATATGAATTCAATTCACGAACAGCAAATCTGCACACAATATTGATGCTCTACGCTATATGCTGTTCTATCCTTCGATGCATCAAGGACACATTACAAGAGCTGGTCACAACGATTTTAGACCAAATAATAAGTCAAATAAGAAATCCATTCACGTAAAATTGGCCTACACTTCGAAAACAGTCCCAGTAGTGATTGCATCACTTTCGCATAAACGAACCATATACACTCTTAGAAAAAAAAAGTTTCAGATAGATCCAAAAATGCTTATCGGGTTGCGTCATATAAGGGCACCTCTTAAGGGTTCTATTTGGCGCCTTGTATGAAGCAAGCAATATAACCGTTTTTGGTTCTATTCGGATTTTTTTAAAGAGTGTATACGTTTCGTTTATGCGAAAATGATAGAATCACTCCTGGGACTTTTTTTCTTCTGAAGTCGACCATCTTCTCATCGAATGGGGAAAAACCAACATTGCTACCCGTAAGGTAGACCACATTCTCTCTCTCTCTTCGCCAAGGCATTGTCCAGGATCACTAGGTGGCGATAGAAACCCCCACTAAAACACAACGTGGTTTCAGAGAAACCTGCCAATCTTTCGCCTCAGTCGAAACAACCAAAACAAAAACATGTCCAAGTGTAAGCAGCATTCAGAAAGAACACAACCTAACAAACAACATCAATTACTGTTTTTCTCTAGAACATGAGTTCATGCTCTGTAGTTGACTTGCAGGCCTATTCCAGCCATTTCCATGTCATTTCAATGAAAATAAGTTGTCTGTGCCCAGTGGGATATCAACCATCCATCAAGACCTGGGACTAGTGACTAGAAAGCTTACAGTTTATGTCAAAGTTTACTTTTCATAGCAGGTTAGAAGAATTTACGTAGCAGGTTAGGATTTTACGTGGCAGGTTAGGGTTAGCTAAAAGACAAAACAAATCTACTTTTGACGTCAATTTGACATAAACTGTATCCCATCTAAACATGGCAGCATCTAGCTGAACAGTGGGGGAGAGAGTTCTCATCCCCACTGTTGTGCTCTTGAGTCTCTCTCTCTCTCTCTGCCTCTCTTGGCTGCTCTACCAGTCTCTCATCTTTCTTTCACTCTCCCCATCTCTTCTCTCGAGAATGGTGAGTGCAGCCAGTCACATCAAACAATCTCTCTCTCTCTCTCTCTCTCTCTCTCTCTCTCTCTCTCTCTCTCTCTCTCTCTCTCTCTCTCTCTCTCTCAATTCAATTCAATGGGCTTTATTGGCATGGGAAGCATATGTTAACATTGTCTCTCTCTCTTTCTCTGACCCCATGGGGCCCGAGGTGACCCAGGGTGCCCCTCTCGCCCGCTCTGACCGCCTGCGTGGCCATGTGGGTGGCCGCGGGTCGTAAGGCTGGCCTGGACTGCCAGGAATGCCCCCGGCTCCAGGCCTTTACTCACAGCTGTTGGCATACACTCAGTCCTCTGGCTCAGACCGTCCAGAAACACTGTGCACTTTCCCCACATTCCTCCACACGTTGTTCCTCCTCAACCCCAAACTGACTGACGCCTAGTCAACCCCAAAGCCAGCCTGGACAACCTAGTCCATGCCAGACAGAGACATGTCTGGATATTTGTTGCCTGACTGACAAGGGAGACGCATGGTAAGAGGGTTGCACTCCGCACACAGCATGGAAAACACTATCCATTGAACACTACAGATGGTGTAGTCAAAGTAACATTAGATACACAAAACAATGGCGGGAATCAGGTAATCTTGCAAAAGATTCATTCAATTATAAACCGACGGAAGGATACTACAACATGACGCGCATTTTGATTACACTCCGAGTAATCTATTAGTTAGACATTTCCCTCATTAAAGATCTTGATTTTTTTTAATCATTAAATTATATTGATACAGTCAGCTACAGAACTGGAACCCCCATTCTAATCAAGCTCTGTATAAAATCAATCATCCTCCGCTTTCAGTGGCCACAGTTTTACGGCTGCTACAGACATGCGGGGCCGGAGAAGCTAAAAGTGGAGGGCCTGTACCTGGATTATGTAGCCGTTTGAAGTTTCTCCCTCTCAGATGGGCCCTTCAGTGGAAAGACACAATCAAATTGGGCCCCCTTCCTAGTTTAAAGGGGCTGCAGTGGGACCACCAACAGCCAGGGAGAGCCAGGGCTGGGGCCTGCTTTTATGGCCTAGGTTGGGGCTGGGCTGAGGGGGTTGAGGGGCCGGGGTAGGCTAGTAGCTAGCTGGGAATCCATTTCAGCAATGGAAGTTAAGAGTTGGATAATGGCCTTCTTCCCTCAGGGGTGGCTCGATGCGTTGTAAATCCTAGGAGTCCCGAGTCCCATACTCCATTTTTACTAGGTGCTTGCCTTGCCTGCTGATGTGAATGGATGAGCGAGTATCCAGTTTCAATTTAAGTTAGAAATAGTAGAAATGAGACTGAAAAAGGGCACTTATAAGGCAGAAGTCTTGTTTTTCATTCCCCGTAAAGACAAAGGCTTCAAAGCAACATAGAAGGGGAGATCTTAATCCACTTTTCCGCTGTTCATTCGTTTTTTTTGGAGACAATCGGCTTGGGTTGCCCTGTCTGTACCAGAGAGAGAGAGAGAGAGAGAGAGAAAGAGAGAGAGAAAGAAAGAAAGAAAGAAAGAAAGAAAGAGCGAGAGGGAAAGCTAGAGACGTTGACGTAAAACCGAACCCTTTATCTCCACCCGTCCTGATCAGTTACTCTCTCCAAAATGGCCGCCCATGTACCACTACCACACACCCCTTCCTCCTTCGAGCTGGCTACCATAGAAACGGGTCATTACCATAGATACAGGGGTCAGACCCGGTATGACCTCAGAGCAACAGGATGCCAGCGGCAAATCACGGGCCTCCCTCACGTCCCTCTGGGTTAGCGGTGGCATAGCGTGAGACTTAACAGATGCTTGCCCTCCTTCATCACTCAGCCACAGCAAGAGAGAGCCTAGCATTTCATCCTCCTTCTTCACAGCTCCAGTCGCAAAATCCAATAGAAGCATAAGCCACAACCGCCTTGAGTGTTTGGGAGTCTTGCATTTAAAAACAAACAAATGTTGGCCCCAAAATATGCATTGTTTGACCATAAGGACAACACATACACTAATATTTGCGGAATCAAATCAAATAAGGAGAATTAAGTTGTTTGTTTTTTACTTGTCATACTACAAATCAACCCTGACTGAGTTTCCAACTACAAAACGTGATGAAACTACACCTCCCATGATCCTCTGTTGTTGCATCATCATAAACCGTGGTTGTCAGAGTAGCCTAACAACATTGTTGAAAGCTGTGGAGGAGCGGCCAATACTGAACAGAGCAGGTCCCATGGTGTTAGCACCTGGGTGGGCAGGCAACTTTCCCATGTCACGGCGGTCCTCGCCATTCCTGTCACAGCGATTACACTCCCTGTCAAATACTTGAAATAGTGTCGCATTAGTGTGAATATGTGAATGAGATTGACTGTTCTGAGATAGCCGGGGTTTGCGTTCATGTCAGTGTGTCGTGGCGTGACGCCTACGTGACAGGGACAAGTAGGTGGTGCCTCTTCATAACAACAACACTACTTTACTCAACGGACTGCGGAAAGGATGTTTTCCCGTTCCAACTCATCCCAAAGCTGTTTGGATGGGGTTGAGGTCTCTGTGCAGGCCAGTCAAGTTCTTCCACACCAATCTCGACAAACTATTTCTGTATGAACCTCGCTTTGTGCACAGGGGCATTGTCATGTTGAAACAGGAAAGGGCCTTCCACAAAACTGTTGCCACAAAGTTGGAAGCACAGAATCGTCTAGAATGTCTTTGTATGCTGTAGTGTTAAGATTTCCCTTCACTGGAACTAAGGGGCCGAGCCCGAATCATGAAAAACAGCCCCAGATCATTATTCCTCCTCCACCTGACATTGCTTCCAGAGGCAGTTTGGAGCTCTGTAGTGAGTGTTGCAATCAAGGATAGACAGTTTTTACATGTTACGTGTCTGCACTTGGCAATCCCGTTCTGTGAGCTTGTGGCCTACCACTTCGCGGCTGAGACGTGGTTGCTCCTAGACGTTTCCACTTCACAATAACAGGGCTTACAGTTGACCGGGGCAGCTCTAGCAGGGCAGACATTTGACGAACTGACTTGTTGGAACTGTGGCATCCTATGACGGTGCCACATTGAAAGTCACTGAGCTCTTCAATAAGGCTATTCTACTGCCAATGTTTGCCTGTGGACATTGCATGGCTGTGTGTTCATCAACTACGGGTGTGGCTTAAAACGCCAAATCCACTCATTTGAAGGGGTATCCACATACTTTTGTATATATAGTGTATATATACTTGTTGTTAAGAATCAGTGTCATTACTGAAGACAGACAGAGACACCCATTCATAAGATGTTGTGTTGTCATTTGTGAGATATTCTGGGGTAGCCTTTATGGTGTAAAACCCCTGTGGTAGTGACTTACAACTAATGACCACAGACCACCACACACTGCTACAGGGGCCCCATGTCTGAGACACAACCAGGGCAAACAAGCCAGAAGAACAAATCACCTATTGTTGAAAGTAGGGACAGTGGCAGTGCCTCTTAGACTAGAGGATGGCACCTGCTAAGTGTTGTGAGGCTTAAGGGTATCTTACTGTTGAGGCCCAGGGACTGTTGTGGCTGGCTTTTCCAAAATGGCTGCTTAAACCGAAGGAGGAATTGTCAGACATCACCTAAAGTAACCTTAGCGCAAAATAAGAATGTAATACAAAACACTCAAATGAAGAAAACAAAATCTCTGTTGAGTGAAGAAAAGCATAAGCATTGCTTTATGTTCTGGTTACATAATGACCATTAGTCATTTGGAAAATGATTAACTGTGATGAGGGCAGGAGGAAAGGGTAGGACAAAAGCAAACAAAAATGAAGAAATTCAAAATAAGGTGAAACTAGTTCTCTCTCTCTCTCTCTCTCTCTCTCTCTCTCTCTCTCAGTTCACACCTCATTCATTAGCTAAACTAAAATCCATCCAATGGTTTAATTGTTTGTGGCCTGTATATCTTTTAAGGCACCTTGTTTTGGAGGTCGGAGGCCAAGAGGAAACAATGGAACACTGTTTTCCTTTTTCTGTTTATTTGTTCTCCCGGCAACCCTGCCATCTTCATCGAAATGAATCTCCCTCATGCATCAGAAATCATCCAGAGGTTTATATGTCTGTAAACCTACGTTTATATTGTTTCTATATATGTACAGTATATATTGTTTCTATATATGTACAGTATATATTGTTTAAATATATAGAGAGGGACTTGTGTTTTGGTGGTACAGTATCCCTCCTCGGAAACATTCATTAAGATGAGGGTTAACGGGCACTACTGTATGTTGGTATACGATGTAATTCAGAGTTTACTGTGGTTCTTTGCTGAGTGGCTATGTGACAGAGCTGTCTTATAAAGAGAACTTCATGACGGAGTGAGTGTACTTTGCGCGTTAACCTACCTTGTTAGTCGACAGACAACTTTTACAGGCCTGTTAAAATGGCAAAATAGACCCTTTTTTTTTACCTCACCTCTGCATGCGTGTAAACTAAGAGTTTGTAATTTCCTGTGACCGTATCTGCTTCCCATCCTCCTGTGTTTCATTTTTACTATATTTTCTTACTATTTAAAGTCGAATTTTCTTCCTCTATTCAGCATTTCTTCCCCGCTGTGGGGCTGATACCAACCTCTCCAATTTGTGTGTCTGAGGTCTGGTGCCTCGAGTATTACATTTATATTTCAGCAGGCTATAGACCTTTTCTAGCATGACAGCTATTTTTAAAAAATTTACATTTTCTAGCTTTCAAATAGGCATATTCTTCTCTTCTCCTCTCCCTTGCAACTCTTCCCCTGGTCCTTAGTGCACTACTTTCTCTTGTATGCTGTTTTCTGTCAATATACCTGGTAAAATAATGGTTCATAAACAACTCTAAGGTGGGCCCTAAAAAATCAGATTAAAAAAAAAAAAGGTTTATATTTTAACAAATTATGTTTTCTCAGTTAGATTTTTTCCTGGTTTTAGATATCTTTTAGTTTATCCACTCTCAAAATTACATTTTTTTAAAATAGAGAAACAACAAAATTGGATATTCTGAGTCCATGTCAATGGTTAAATCACATCAGAAGACCATTTTTTTAGGTCTGGAAGAAAACATTCATTTTTGTTTGTGTAACTCCCAATCAATTCATTGCGCATCTGGCCCTTTAATTGTCATCTAGTGAGTGAGGAATGTGCCGTCTAATGTGCAGGTCTTGCGATGGTTCTGTACTGCTGCTCCTCATTTCTTGGCAAAGTTTGCTAATAACAAGTAATAGATACAAATGATATACTCACTCAAGGTATACTTCTGCCAGGTAATCCTACTTTGTAGTTAACATTTCATTGAGAAGTATTCCTGTCAACCTACAAGATGGCTATCACATCAACTGGCTACACGTGGAGTAATAGACAAATGCCTACACCACACAGACAGATAATATTGCTGGAAATTAATTGGCAGATATCGTGTTAGGTTTGGCTTTTTTAAGCCAATGGGGGCCAACCAGGGGTGGGATAATATCAAGGTTGCGTTCATTAGATTGTAGCTGGGAGCTTGTGTCTGATACTTGTGAAATTTGTTTATGACAGTTTGCGATGGAACACGTGAAAAATTGCACATACTTTCGGAAATTGTTTGGAGAGCTACTCATAGGTGGGCTACGAGCTACTGGTATCTAGCGATAGACCTGTTGCAGACCCCTGCTATAGGCAGCCAGGCAGACATGCAGACAGACAGGCCGACAGACCAACCGACAGGGAGACAGACAGTCAGACAGACAGGCAGGCAGACTAGGCAGGCAGAGGGGTCGAAGCTGAGCCCACTATAGAAATAGAACTACTAGAACAGGAGAAAAGGCCCTCATCACAGGAATATTGACTTGCATTTCACAGTAAGGTCGACACTTGTTGTATTCGGCACGTGGGGCAAATACAGTTTGATTTGAATGAGAATATCCATTCTAGTCATTTTATTTGTATGTAGGACATCCTCTCTACCAAAGGAGAGGAAGCAGCCATGTCTGTCTGACAGGCTTTTAATTCAACCTAGAACAGAGCAGCTTACAGGGGAACAGACATCTCACCTGAGATTCTTTTCATATATTTAAATATCAAAGTGTTGTCCGATCCCCCATTACTCCCACAGTATCCTAACGTTGATGTTTAAAGTGATCTACGACGGAATTCAATGATTATTATTCTAATAATATCAAAGGTCAGTGTGTGTGTGTGTGTGTGTGTGTGTGTGTGTGACGCTCGAATCTGCAGTGGCGTATTTCCCCATGGGGAGATGGGAGGGAAGGCCTTTCACCTTCTCCGACCCTGTCTCTCTCAGAGTGAGGTGTGTTAAAGAGTTTTTGTCATTTGTCATTTATCATGCTCTCAGAGGTTTATAATATGACTGCGTTGCCATGGTTCGGGTGTACACAGATCCATTCTGTTGATTGTATTGTAATTTTACGTCATGGGATAACTCCTTAATAACCCAATATATTTACTGTCAGGGGTTTTATACATACAGGATGTAAAGGCTACAGCTGGTTGTGTCTTATATAACATTGTGAAATGTTCAGCATAAATTGCCTTATTATACTCGGGTGTTATTATTGGGACATAAGTCTGTTACACATGTGTAAATGTGATAATTATGGAGCATATCTTCCAAGGTTACATTTCATTAGAATTATGCACATCGTTTACCAGGATGGTTATACAAGGCTACAAACTATATTTACAGGATTAGCCTACAAAAAGATGATTTACAGGTGTTTTAGAATACAATAAAAGTCCTCTGAGTTTTGGTCTCAAGATATACTCGGGGTTTCGCTTTCACTCAGTCATTTTACAGCATTAGTGAAGTGTCCAATCGTTTCACCATTACGCACAGGGGAGATTTCTAGATAATATCAAGATAACAGAAAACTAAGAGCCACCACTTGTGACTGATTGATTGAACCCAGGCCCTATTTAGTGACTGTTGGGCTGGCTGGGTTCTGTGAGGTTGTGGCTCGTTGAGCCTGCTGCTATCAGAAGCTATGCTCCCTTATCTGATCACTGTGATCACACCAGACGGTCGGTCGGTCATCCCTGAGTCGACAGTACGTGGACCAGGCCAACCATGCGCAGACCGCGGTCCCAGTCACCCCCTTGGCCTTTGATTAGTCATCAGAGAGAAAGGAGGATGGAGGGGCGTCTGGTCGTCGAGGGGGGCTAACATGATTAGGAGCCTGAATGGTAACTGCAGTAGCCTTGATGTCACAAACGGCCTTAAATCAGCTGCTTTAGTGGACTAGTCCAGGTTGGGGCCGGTGGCTGTATAGACCAGCTGCTAGACACCTGACCAGCCTGATGGGGGGACATTAACAAGACTGTCAGGATGACCTGGCCCCCAGGGGGTCACAGCTGGACCACCGACTGGCCGGCACTTGTTCCTGTTCCTGATAGGGAGGTCTGAAATGACTGTTTCCTAACAGGCCCCTTGTCGTTTCATAATTGGATTCATGCAATGAACATACTGTAAATGTTGCTGCAAATGCACGAAGAGCTTTTTCAAAGGTAACTTGAGAAGGGTTAGACTCAGATTTCACTAAAGCACAAGATAATCAGCTAGAAAATATCCAGTTAAATGCATATGAAAGTATCACATGGTTTATTGCGTATGCATTACTTACGATTAAAACATTTCTACTGCATTCCATTTATTTTTCTGGAAAGGTTATGGAAATGAAACACGTTTCTGCTAAATCATCTGCATATATCCAAAGCAGGGAATTAAAAATAATATATATATATTATGTTGCAAATAATCTAGTTGCCACAGTGGTATTACATTCTGAATATTCCCATGTGCTGTTAATGAAAGCACAACAAAGTAATTTACCATCAGCTGTTTTAAAGGGCTCATGTAAAGCGCTTAGGGTAAAGTGAGGTTTGCCAGAACACTGCAAGAGGATGCTTGCTGGATATCCTGGTCGTGGGTAGTTTGGTGGACTCACACATTACCACAAAAACAACACATATACACACTCCAACGAGCGCAGACTCCCACAAAAACAACACACGCACACTCCATCGAATACAGACTCCCACTGAAACACACTAATAACTCCAAATTTATTTGCCATCTCGTCGTCTTTGTGTCTCCTTTCTAGGTTTCATTCGACTGGTGAACCATTACAGTGCGTGTGTGCGTGCGTGTGTGTGTGTGTGTGTGTGTGTATGTGTGTGTGTGTGTGTGCGTATGTGTGTGTGTGTGTGTGTCTGCGTGTCTGTGTGTGTGTGTGTGTGTGTGTGTGTGTGTGTGTGTGTGTGTGTGTGTGTGTGTGTGTGTGTGTGTGTGTGTGTGTGTGTGTGAGAGAATGTCCCTACAGTAGAGAAATTGAAACGGCACCATGTATAGCCATACTTATTTCTGAATCCCCTTTGTGTTTTTCTATATGGGTCATACACCAGTCATTAGCCATTAGAGGAAGCATCTCTCTGCAACCCAGAGGTTACCCGCGTGCCAGCTTTCATGTAGGCGGCCACGGCAACCCTCTGTGACTGCGGGTGGCACTGCCGCCGCTCAAAGGCCCCCATTATGCTGCCCCGTCTCCCGCCTGCTCAGTTATAAATGATTTTCTTGTCCGCCCAGAGTGTACGGTATCATATACCCTCATCATCTTCAAATGCAAAATATCCCCTTTTCTTTTTCCTGCAAAGAGCTCCAAAGCCTTAGTCCTCTTCAACGAGCCATTGAGGATTTCCCTAATTGCCCTGAAGGAAGTGTTTCTCATGTTTAAATAAATACAGTTAGTAATGACCTGCCGGTTAGCAGCCTAGATGCCCTGGGCTGCTGACTGATAAGGAGGGTTAGGACTGTTTTGGTCAGTTGGACTCTGAAACCTCTTTACACAGTATCAGAGAGGGCAGTGGGCAGGGCAGAGAAAGTGAGAGATGCAGAAAGGGCACAGAGAGAGAGAGAGGGCACAGAGAGAGAGTGAAGGACAGAAAGAGACGGCACAGAGAGAGAGAGAGAGAGAGAGAGAGGGAGGGGGGAAACAGGAAACTATAAATCAGAAAAGAGCCAACGACTGATTGCTGTGTACTGCTAATTGAATCAGAGTGCTGCTCGGTGCAGTCGACTCTCAAACCCCATTTCCATTTCCACCCCGGCCAAAAACACACAGACCCTCATTTGACCATTGTCCGTATGTCTGTCTGTCGTCTGTGTCCAGCAGTGTTGGGGTCAGTTCCTTTTTAATTCAAATTCCACATTTTTCTAATAGAGACACATTGAGGAAAATTGAAATTAGAATCGGAAGTTCAGTATATTCTCTGAACTGACTGAATTGATATGGAACTGACCCCAACCAGCCAACGGCGGGGGAACACAGGAACGGGACAGGATATCAGTGATATCAGTGGCTATCAGAGATATCAGTGGCTATCACCATCACTATCAACAACACTAGAGGGGGGCCAAATCACTGTGTAGTGAAATCAGCGCTGCCGGACCAGACGGCCCCCTGGCCCTCTGACACTCACCAGATACCTTGCTGGCCCTGCTTTAATTCACTTAACCCTGTCCCCTATGTGGTTCTGGGACCTGACTCGCCCCTGGGCAAGGGTTTGGGTTTATTACCATAGGGTTAACTGGATTTGGGCGATGTGTAATTGATGCCTAATGCACGTGTGTGTGTGTGTGTGTGTGTGTGTGTGTGTGTGTGTGTGTGTGTGTGTGTGTGTGTGTGTGTGTGTGTGTGTGTGTGTGTATGGTTGCTCTTGGAAGTGGACATGGAGATGGAGAGAAGGGTTTGATAACGTTGTTATAACCAGATTATAACGTCGGGTATATCGTTGATTTACATGCTAACATGAAACAGATCCACTGTCGTAGTTAACGCTGTGATTTATTTAGCTGACGTTGGACAACGTGACTTTGACTGGGAATGAGTCACTGGTACATGATAAATATATTCGATCACCCGGTATATTGCATGTCTTTTTACAGAACCACTACTCAAAATAAAAACAGTTGTATCAAGGCATTGCAGCGTCAAAATATATGACGCACATTCTGACACATTTGGCCTGTCATATCTTACTTTCATATCGGCTGTCAAACTATTTTGATTGGCTAATATATTACTAAGAAAATAATTTTATGGCATGTATTATTTTACTGATAGAAAGAGAAGCCTCCATTAAAGTCGGTGGTGTGGGGTATCCGAGTGTATGCCTCTGCTATGTGTAGGGAAGGGAGCAGAAAGGTCATAGGTCATTTTGTGGTTTTAAGGTGATGAATGCCTTAGCAACAGGGTCACCACCGGCAACAGCCACCAACAGACTTCTCTGCAATGAGTTATAATAGCTCCAGAATCGTTGTGCACATAGCCCATTATGCAACTAAAGGGTTAAAGAATGTGGTTTATGGTGATGAGCTCTAAGACGCCATCTCGCAACCGCTATTATTTCATTGATTTAATAAATAGCTCTATTGCAATCAATATTTGAAATGACTTTTAATCAAGGCGAACAGGCCGTAAATCAGAAGGAGAGTTGACTGCGGCAGATGAATGAGTCTCCCACTCATATGTCTGTACACGGGTTATACTTCCTCTGTTTTGTACAGCACAGTGATTCTGCTCTGATGGTTAATTCATCTAATTCTCTGGGTTTTTTTTTCTTCTTTTCCTTTTTTACATTTTCTTCATCTCGTCTTTTTACGATGGAGTTGTTTGATGAGGTTTCTCCCAGAGCGTCAGAGAGCTCCGTATTATTGGTAGTGGCTGCATAGGGCTGGCCTGGACTGTGTATGTCCCTGTCACACACACACACACACGCGGACACACACACAAAACAGGAAACGCACAGCGCCAGGGCACACGTCTTCGATTAAAATGATTCAGTCACTCCTGCACACTGTGGAAAGATGAATATTGTCACGGTTTATTTTTAGATTCACAGAATGTCGATAAATCAGGCCGATATTTCATGGATGATGGAATGGCGCAACACTTTTATTCCACATCGCGTTGCTTTCCATTCACAATTTGCACCTGACCCGATAATAAATGTTTTGAATACAATATAAATATGGAAAGATCGGAAAGATCAACAGGCTGTGTAACCAGGGGAAATATTTACACATGGACCAGGCTAATATGGAGAAGGGCATTGTGCCAATCTAGTGTGCCAAAGTCAAATGGCGCTCATCTGTGTGTATTTGTGTGTGTGTGTGTGTGTGTGGGGGGGGGGGGTGCCTCATCTCTGCCAGGTGCCCCTGCCCATTTTCCCTGCATTAGCCACGGGGAGCGAGAAAAATGTGTCACTAGCTAATCATGATAGATAGTTCCTACCACTGCAATGACAAGTGCTCTGTTGCTGCATTCAACACCACAGCTGGTGGTAAGCAAGCTCCATATTTGAACTTTTAGCTCAAAGCTACAGTTGAAGTCGGACGTTTACATACACCTTAGCCAAATACATTTAAACTCAGTTTCTCACAATTCCTTGACATTTAATCCTAGTAAAAATTCCATGTCTTAGGTCAGTTAGGATCACCACTTTATTTTAAGAATGTGAAATGTCAGAATAATAGTAGAGATAATGATTTATTTCAGCTTTTATTTCTTTCATCACATTCCCAGTGGGTCAGAAGTTTACATACACTCAATTAGTATTTGGTAGCATTGTCATTAAATTGTTTAACTTGGGTCAAACGTTTCGGGTAGCCTTCCACAAGCTTCCCACAATAAGTTGGGTGAATTTTGGCCCATTCCTCCTGACAGAGCTGGTGGAACTGAGTCAGGTTTGTAGGCCTCCTTGCTCTCACACGCCTTTTCAGTTCTGCCACACATTTTCTATGGATTGAGGTCAGGGCTTGTGATGGCCACTCCAATATCTTGACGTTGTTGTCCTTAAGCCATTTTTCCACAACTTTGGAAGTACGCTAGGGGTCATTGTCCATTTGGAAGACCCATTTGCGACCAAGCTTTAACTTCCTGACTGATGTCTTGAGATGTTGCTTCAATATATCCACATAATTTTCTTTCCTCATGATGCCATCTATTTTGTGAAGTGCACCAGTCCCTCCCTCCTGCAGCAAAGCACCCCCACAACATGATGCTGCCACCCCCTTGCTTCACGGTTGGGATGATGTTCTTCGGCTTGCAAGCCTCCCCCGTTTTCCTCCAAACATAACAATGGTCATTATGGCCAAACAGTTCTATTTCTGTTTCATCAGACCAGAGGACATTTCTCCAAAAAGTACGATCTTTGTCCCCATGTGCAGTTGCAAACCGTGGTCTGGCTTTTTTTTATGGCGGTTTTGGAGCAGTGGCTTCTTCCTTGCTGAGCAGCCTTTTACTGTGGATATAGATACTTTTGTACCTGTTTCCTCCAGCATCATCACAAGGTCCTTTGCTGTTATTCTGGGATTGATTTTCACTTTTTGCACCAAAGTACGTTCATCTCTAATAGACAGAACGCGTCTCCTTCCTGAGCGGTAGGACGGCTGCGTGGTCCCATGGTGTTTATACTTGCGTACTATCGTTTGTACAGATGAATGTGGTACCTTCAGGTGTTTGTAAATTGCTCCCAAGGAGGAAACAGACTTGTGTAGGTCTACAATTTTTTTTCTGAGGTCTTGGTTGATTTTTTGATTTTCCCATAATGTCAAGCAAAGAGGCACTGAGTTTGAAGGTAGGCCTTGAAATACATCCACAGGTACACCTCCAATTGACTCAAATGATGTAAATTAATTAGCCTATCAGAAGCTTCTAAAGCCATGACATAATTTTCTGGAATTTTCCAAGCTATTTAAAAGCACAGTCAACTTAGTGTATGTAAACTTCTGACCCACTGGAATTGTGATACAGTGAATTATAAGTGAAATAATCTGTCTGTAAAGAATTGTTAGAAAAATGACTTGTGTCACGCACAAAATAGATGTCCTAACCGACTTGCCTAAACTATAGTTTGTTGACAAGAAATGTGTAGAGTGGTTGAAAAACGATTTTTAATGACTCCAACCTACG
This sequence comes from Oncorhynchus masou masou, assembly GCF_036934945.1. Classification (NCBI taxonomy): domain Eukaryota; kingdom Metazoa; phylum Chordata; class Actinopteri; order Salmoniformes; family Salmonidae; genus Oncorhynchus; species Oncorhynchus masou. The sequence goes on along the minus strand of NC_088232.1, from coordinate 3,449,274 downwards.
TGTATGTAAACTTCTGACTTCAACTGTATTTAACAAATTCATATTTTTCCTTCGATTTTACTTATCTGTTTCAGACCGTGCTGTTCTGTATCTCTATATCAAAAAGCAGACACTAAAATGTCAGATGACACAAAATGTGAAGATAAAAGAATGACTCCTAATCAGCATTATAAGCCTGTCTGCTCTCATGCAGAACATCAATGGAAAGGCTTGTGTCCCATCATCAGTCCTTTTGGGTTTGTTTGTCTTGTTTCCACACAGTACTGATAAATACTTCCTGTCTTCTCAGAGATAGATAGGCAGTCATGCTGGAGCAGACCAGTGCCTCCACATTCAACTCACTAGTCATCACAAACACACTGAGAACCATAGAAATATCATCACTAGAACAGTTGAAAAAAACGTAGACCACTGTGATTCTATTTCTATCCTGAGAATAACTTAATTCCATCCAAACCCATTCATATTCATGGCAGATTACTTTTATCTCTCCTCCTTCTCAGTCAGTAAGTCCTCGCTCACACAGAAGTCAGCCAGCCAGGCCCCCAGACTCCCGGCAGTTAGAGGGGCTCTAGTCTGCACTCTGCCTTAGGGTTCAAAAGGTGGAGAAGAGGAGAGGCGATTGAGTAGTCAGAGACAGCCAGACTCTCTGGTCATCTCCATCTCTTTCCCCCTGGCTTTGATTTCCACTCTGGGGCCCTGAGAGGCGGAGGGGGCGCAGAGCGATCGGACGTGTCACGGCGCCCGGCACAACCCGTGATTTATCCTCCCCGGTCGGGACCCACGTGAACACACCTCATTTAATTATGATGATGCAGAATGTCGGAATTCTTTGATCCGTGTTCAGTTACAGTTAAGGTTGGAATCCTTATGTGGACTGAGAAAAGGGACTGAGAAAAGGGACTGAGGGAAGGGACTGAGGGAAGGGACTGAGAAAAGGGACTGAGAAAAGGGACTGAGGGAAGGGATTGAGAAAAGGGACTAAGGGAAGGGACTGAGAAAAGGGACTGAGAAAAGGGACTGTGGGAAGGGACTGAGGGAAGGGACTGAGAAAAGGGACTGAGAAAAGGGATTGAGGGAAGGGACTGAGGGAAGGGACTGAGAAAAGGGACTGAGGGAAGGGATTGAGAAAAGGGACTGAGGGAAGGGACTGAGAAAAGGGACTGAGGGAAGGGACTGAGGGAAGGGACTGAGAAAAGGGACTGAGAAAAGGGATTGAGGGAAGGGACTGAGGGAAGGGACTGAGAAAAGGGACTGAGGGAAGGGATTGAGAAAAGGGACTGAGGGAAGGGACTGAGGGAAGGGACTGAGAAAAGGGACTGAGAAAAGGGACTGAGGGAAGGGACTGAGAAAAGGGACTGAGAAAAGGGACTGAGGGAAGGGACTGAGGGAAGGGACTGAGAAAAGGGACTGAGAAAAGGGACTGAGGGAAGGGATTGAGAAAAGGGACTGAGGGAAGGGACTGAGAAAAGGGACTGAGAAAAGGGACTGAGGGAAGGGACTAAGAAAAGGGACTGAGAAAAGGGATTGAGGGAAGAGACTGAGGGAAGGGACAGAGAAAAGGGACTGAGAAAAGGGATTGAGGGAAGGGATTGAGAAAATGGACTGAGGGAAGGGACTGAGAAAAGGGACTGAGGGAAGGGATTGAGGGAAGGGACTGAGGGAAGGGACAGAGAAAAGGGACTGAGAAAAGGGATTGAGGGAAGGGACTGAGGGAAGGGACTGAGAAAAGGGACTGAGGGAAGGGTTTGAGAAAAGGGACTGAGGGAAGGGACTGAGAAAAGGGACTGAGGGAAGGGACTGAGAAAAGGGACTGAGAAAAGGGATTGAGGGAAGGGACTGAGGGAAGGGAAAGAGAAAAGGGACTGAGAAAAGGGATTGAGGGAAGGGACTGAGAAAAGGGACTGAGGGAAGGGACTGAGAGAAGGGATTGAGAAAAGGGACTGAGGGAAGGGACTGAGAAAAGGGACTGAGAAAAGGGACTGAGGGAAGGGACTGAGAAAAGGGACTGAGGGAAGGGACTGAGAAAAGGGATTGAGGGAAGGGACTGAGAAAAGGGACTGAGGGAAGGGACTGAGGGAAGGGACTGAGAAAAGGGACTGAGAAAAGGGACTGAGGGAAGTAACAATATGGTTCCCATTTTGATTTTTTTCTTTTTTTTTACAAGGGTGTGGATTGGCGAGGAAGGGTGGATGAAATGGGGTTTGCGGGTGGTGGGTGAGGGAGTATTATGCATGCCAAAAGTTCAGGTGTGACAGCTTTGAATGCATAAAACGAAAAGAGAGAGAGAGAATGAACAAACGAGAGCGAGAGAACAAACAAAAGAGAAAGAGAGAGAGGAGATTTTGTTGGATGAAAGCCTGGCACACACTGTATCCCCGGATATTTTTTATGGCCGCCTTTCAAGAATACTATTCAGAAATACCGTCTGGGAGGGGGGTGGAGGGGGGGAGGGGGGTATAATTGTGAAATCAATTAGCCGGCAGCGCGGGGTGATGAGGTGTAGTCGGCCTCTCTCTCTCTCTCGCTGTCCCCTGTATTATTGTCCCGGTCCCAAATGGTACCCTAATCCCAATATAATTTACTCAGGCCAATAGGGCTCTGTTCAAAAGTAGTGCACTATGTAGGGAATAGAGACGCAGACATTGTCAGCTACCGCTAGACCGCCTCACGCCCACCTCCACTACACTGGGCATCTGGACTACACATGTAGGGTCTCCTACAGCCCTCCCCCCTCCTCCACCAAACTACCACCCCCCCCTGTGTTCCCCACTACCTCTACACCCTACACCCCTTCCCCCTTCCACCCTCTCTCCCCATACGACAGTAAGGCCCTTGAACCCAGAGTAGGGTGGAGGAATATTCCTTTGGATTGTGACAGGAATGAGGTCTTTTCAGCGTTGACTTTATTACCTTTAGTATTTACAAACTCAGGTACAGAAAATGTAGATTCATTTCTTTAAACAGACACACATTCATATGCCATAAGTAGCCAATGCACAAATAAAGTCAATCAAACTCTATTTTAAATGCAATAAAGGAAATTCAATTTAAGAATTACATCAGAATGTATAACTTTTTCTATAACAAGTTGTTTTTGCGATAAGAAAGAATGAGGTCAAACACTGTCCCCATTATGAAACACACTACAGCCATGAATCATAGGGCTACAGCAGAGATACAAGAGTCAAGTCAACTGGCTAGGAACAGTGACCGATGTTGTTCTTCCACCAAAGAGCCACGCTAAGGATCTCACAAGATAAGCAATAAATAATCTCCCTATCCCAGCAGCCAGACACTTTCCATCCTTAGTGAGGTCACCAGAACCGTGGGTCCGTCAGGCTTCCAGCCCCCCTCCCTCCCCAGGCCATCCTCTGCCACCCCCTGCTACCCCAACCACGGTGGCCCACTGCTGGGCTTGTGGAATAAGTTAACCCCCTCTTGCCCCTGGAGTTATGGAGCTCCCAGTCCCAGCTCCCAACTCCCAACCTACTGGCAGTGGTAGGAGATTAGAGGGCCAGCTAGGTGCCAGTGTTATCTGTGTGAGTGGAGAAAAGGTTACACTACACTAACAAGAATGTCCCTGGCCATGCTTGACAAACTCCAGCTGCCTATGCCTGCCCCTGGTGCTGCCCGCTTTCCAGGGCGGTGTGTGTGTGTGTGTGTGTGTGTGTGTGTGTGTGTGTGTGTGTGTGTGTGTGTACACGCTTTCCAGGGCTATGTAAGCTCTGAGGGCTGACTGCAGGGCAGAAGGTTCTACTTAAAAGCAGGGGAGGGGAGTGTTGAGGCGTCTCTGGAGATTAAGCACTCTAACTAGCCGTTTCCACCTCTCCAAGGGAGAAAATGGACCGACCGGACTCATCACGACGCCATTGGTTGGTCTACACGTCTGCTGCCATACCCTGGTCTCTGGTCACAGCAGATGAAATCATTTACCTTTATAACCTCTTGAACCTTCATGGTAGTTCTTTGCTTTAGTTGTCATGGCCCCAAAAGTGAAACCTTTTTGTACGGAGGCTGAACATTTGTCTCTTGATAATATCGGAAACAATTTGCCTACAACTTTTGATAATGCAACAAGAAGAAAACATGTAACATTCATGTGGTGTGTAGTATATATTTATTCCTAAGAATGGATATTTAGCTTCACTATGTATTTCATCAAGGTATCATACCTCAGAAACCTTGTGATGAAATCAATGGATATCAAATTGGACCCATACTACTACTGGTATCTCCATAGTAACGTTTTTAAGGAATTTAAGAGGTGGCGCCAGGGCGGCGAACACACCACGCTCCGCAAACCTCCTACCCACCCTCAATGATAGCCGTCGGTCTTTTGTCACTGTGGCGAGGGCGTCAGGCTTCCTGGTCATGTGACCGGTTAGTTGTCCTGGCCCTATTAGACTGTCAGACTGTTGATAATGGAGAAGATTGCTTGTTTAGACTGTGTAGTGGCTCCCCTTAATTCACTGTGTGTGTGTGTGTGTGTGTGTGTGTGTGTGTGTGTGTGTGTGTGTGTGTGTGTGTGTGTGTGTGTGTGTGTGTGTGTGTGTGTGTGTGTGTGTGTGTGTGTGTGTGTGTGTGTGTGTGTGTGTGTGTGTGTGTGTGTGTGTGTGTGTGTGCCCGTGCTTGTGCGTGCGTGTGTGTAGTGGCCTCCCCTCTCTAATTCAACCCCGGCTCTGCACTGACACCTTTAAATGGCTATCATCAGAAAATCCACATTTTCCAGAAGGACTAAAAACAACAGGAGTCTTGGTTTGGAGGTTAATTTAGCTCCTCTCTTTAGGGCCTAATTACCCCCTCATGGTTAATCTGCAATCTGGACCGAATCCTTTCCATCTCTCTCTGGCTGGGGTTAGAGCTGGGCTCGACCAACCAGGCAGGCCTACAGGCCCCTATAATTTAATGACTGACCACTCACTCACTGCAGTCCTGGCTAGGGGGAATGTACGAAGAGTAAACAATGATATGAGTATTGTCTGGAAATGAACCGTGATATTGTATCAAACGTTGTATTATATCAGACATTGGAGCAAAACGGCCTTTTATGGATCACTTGGTATAGCCTAAACTCTAGTATGATTACGTAATGAATAAACTGAAGAAAGAGGGTTGCCATTTTCTTTTTGATATGGGAATCTAGGGAATCTGTCATTTCCTGAGTTGTTAATCCAGTTGGCTACTAAAGTAACCAAAGATCTAATCCATGGATTTCACAGTACATCTGCTACAGAGGAAAACCTCTAGTGATAATACATGGAGTAAAAGCAATCAGTGCCAATAAGCTGGATTTGAATACACTGGTCCATTGTTTGAAACAGAAGCAACGGCTTGTTCCCAAATGCCCTTCAGAGTACAGTCTATCATTCCCAGCTCATAAGATCATCTTTGTGGGGGGAAATTGCAAAAACTGACAGTTTTCCTGCTTGGCAGATAAATCAAAGAATCCATTTTGAAATGGTTAAAAACAGGCGTTGCTTTGATCTTGCTCTTAGATCTGGATAGACGGCAGAAGGAGGCAGGACATCTTTATGCAGCCATTGTAGTTCCCTAACTGCAGTCCTACAAGTATAACTGATACAAAAGTGCTTCTTTTCAATTAAATATATGGGGAGGAAACAAGAGATTGACCTACGCTAGTTCACGAAGCACTGGTAGCCTAAATCCTGTCCCATAGTATTAGTTATATCCTAAGTGTGCTATCTGAAATTGCAGTTAAACACAGTACAATAACAAACCTGGCATGTTCAATAGGCTAATGGTATAGAATGGTTCAATACAAGTATGGTAGACAGAACAAACGTGCCTCTGTGACATAGCTGTTCATGACATATCTATCTCAAACATTCAACAGCGTTCACTAAACGCGCCCATGGTTTCAATAGCAGTCACGGTGACTCCCCTGGTTTCAATAGCAGTCACGGTGACTCCCCTGGTTTCAATAGCAGTCACGGTGACTCCCCTGGTTTCAATAGCAGTCACGGGGACTCCCCTGGTTTCAATAGCAGTCACGGTGACTCCCCTGGTTTCAATAGCAGTCACGGGGACTCCCCTGGTTTCAATAGCAGTCACTGTGACTCCCCTGGTTTCAATAGCAGTCACGGTGACTCCCCTGGTTTCAATAGCAGTCACGGTGACTCCCCTGGTTTCAATAGCAGTCACGGTGACTCCCCTGGTTTCAATAGCAGTCACGGGGACTCCCCTGGTTTCAATAGCAGTCACGGGGACTCCCCTGGTTTCAATAGCAGTCACGGGGACTCCCCTGGTTTCAATAGCAGTCACGGTGACTCCCCTGGATGCTTGCCCGAAAGTGGCCCTGCTGAGTCCAACCAAATCTCTATGAGACGCCAGATTGCCTTCACACCTAAAGGCTAATACCCCTTATGCTATAGCTGGAGCCCATGTAAGATGAGGGATTGCCTCTGCAGAGTCAAATATCACCACTGCTAGAAATAGAGAGAGAGAGAGAGAGAGAGAGAGAGAGAGAGAGAGAGAGAGAGAGAGAGAGAGAGAGAGAGAGAGAATACGAATATGAAAGAGAGTCACGTTTGATGCCCACTTGTTGCTTCACCAATGCCTTCAGAAAGAACCTTTTGCTCCATAGGAATGTGCAAGAGAGTAGGAAAGTGAAAAAAACACTCTGGTTGGACTGTCATATTGCAAACATATACACTCACACCGGCATCCTGAACAACGTAACGCTGTCCGTCTACTAAAACACTGCTAATAGACAGTAGTAGTGACGGCGCTGTCAGCGTTAGCATCATCAGCCCTCCTCAACGTCTCTCTCTGCCCATAGAAAGAAAACAACAGGAAGGGCACCATCTTGTTTCCACATCAAATTCCATCGGCCTGCAAATGTTTCCACACACACTTGAGCACGCAAGCACACACAAGCATGCACACACACACACACACACACACACACACACACACACGTACACACACACACACCAGTGGAGGCTGCTGAGGGGAGGACGGTTCACAATAATGGCTGGAAGAAAATGGAATGGCATAAAGCACATAGAAACCATGTTTATTCTATTTGATACCATTCCACCTATTCCGCTCCAGCCATTACCACGAGCCCCTTCTCCCCAATAAGGTGCCACCAGCTTCCTGTGACACACACTCTCACAACCCCTTTTTCTCTGTGATCATCCGGTCATGGCCACTTTATGTTTTCCCGCAATTATAACCAATTTTATGAAATAGCCACCCGTTTCAATTTGTCCGTGACAAACCACCACCGTCGCTGGTGTTGTCATTACAGGGGGAACATATTCCGAGCTCGAGGGGAATTAGGAGGACTTTGCATCTCAAACAGAGTTTATAATTCAATTATTTTATGAACATATCATTTCATAACGGTAATGCCGTGTTGTGAAGGCTTGAAAGCTTAATGGACGGAGTCACAACACGATGGGAGGGCCTCCTTGACCTGTAGAGTGAGTTAAATTGTTTTTAATGTTCAAGAGCGACTCGTCGAGACAAGTGGTTTTGACAGCTGGAGGCTCTCTGTATTCAACAAATAACATAAACAAACACTTTTCTGAGATTATTTGAGAGATGTTTCATCTGGAACATAAATGTACTACTGATAATATCAAATGAGTGCTTTTTAGTGAACTGTGCCAATTTTGGAAGTGGGAAATTCTAATGGCTGTAATTTTCAACATGTCAAAAAATATTCTTGTTTCCTTCTGTTGCACTGATCTGGCAGAAACTGATGAGCCATTCAGGAGCAATAATTCTCCTACTGGAGAATTTATAAGCAAAGCTGCAATGTGTCAAACCGGGGGCTAAACAGGTCCATATTATTCTTCCTCATATAGAAGAATAACTTTACACATCTGAACAAATATAGTGGGGCTGGCAGTGTGTGTGTGTGTGTGTGTGTGTGTGTGTGTGTATGTGTGTGTGTGTGTGTGTGTGTGTGTGTGTGTGTGTGTGTGTGTGTGTGTGTGTGTGTGTGTGTGTGTGTGTGTGTGTGTGTGTGTGTGTGTGTGTGTGTAGTTTTGTGCTTCATATTTCCCCAACCAGCTCTTTCTGTACCAGACCTTCTACACAACCTCCAGTGATTATCATACTTTTCACTGCTGTGATCACACAGATTGCTAGTGTGAGCCATCCAGATTGGATCCACATAACGAGCAACCGGACACCTCCGGCTGGAGGTCGATAAGACAGGAGTTGTCCACACACACACAGACACACACACACACACACACACACACACACACACACACACACACACACACACACACACACACACACACACACACACACACACACACACACACACACACACTTGTCCTCATGCGCCGGTTCGGGGTATTCCTGGGGTTATGACAACATCTAAGTGCACCACTATATTATCCCCCCATTAAAGCTGACTCACTATGGCATGGCATCCTTGTTTGGGTGAATGGGGACTGGGGGTGGGGGGGACTGGAGGGGGGGGGGTACCCGGCTAAAGTTGGCAACATTCCCTTACGGGACATGAAAGAAGGATATTCTTCTTTTCTCACCCACTATTTCACTCCTGGAGGCTCAGAGGCTGGGGGCAGAGGGCCAGAGCAGCAGCCAGGTTACAGCCAGGCCAGATGTCTGGGTCAGGGGGATCCACCATTTGTTTCGTTGGCTAGGCTTGGGTCATAGAGCTGGGGCTGGGGAATGGGGCTGGGGTTATGGGGCTGGGGTTATGGGGCTTGGGTCATAGAGCTGGGGCTGGGGAATGGGGCTGGGGTTATGGGGCTGGGGTTATGGGGCTTGGGTCATAGAGCTGGGGCTGGGGATGGGGTTGGGGTTATGGGGCTTGGGTCATAGAGCTGGGGCTGGGGATGGGGCTGGGGTTATGGGGCTTGGGTCATAGAGCTGGGGCTGGGGATGGGGCTGGGGTTATGGGGTGGTTAAGATAAAAACAGGGTCAATTGCCTGCCTATGTACAACAAAGTGTGGTCTGGAGATATCTATAACGCTATAAGTCTGTGGATACGCTCAGAGATCAATGAAGTTATGTTGCAGGACCCAGGACCCCCTCACTAAACCTTAAATCACTGCAACATCAAAGGAGGGCAGGGGGCTACGACAGTGGGCAAGCTGGTTCCCTCCCTACCCCTCCCTGGGTGAACAACCTCTGGATCCAGATGCCTTATCTATAATGGTCAGTCTGACCTCCAGTTGGAACTAATTTACTCCCAATCCTCGACTATAATACATTTGCCTCAGCATCACATGCCTCAATAAACCGCCTGGAGGAACGCTAGCTATGTTGCTAATCTGGGGAGTGATGAACTGATGTTTCTTGAAGTGTGAAGAAGACGAAGAAGAAGACGAAGAAGAATGGTCCAATCTATGGGGTTCTAATAAGAGGCTTGTGCCAGCCATATTGGCCTTGTTTGACTTTATAACAGCAATTTATATCTTTGACTTCTTGTTTAGGAATCCAGCTGAATATCCCTGAAGATATCCTGAAGCAGGCCAGGGAGTTAGTTTAATGAAAACATCCTGGTAGCTGAGCGCTAATGTTGGTGTTAAATCCACTTGGCCTCGTTTTAACTGGACTCATTGTGAACAGAACACACATTTATAAGGTCAACTGACTTGATGAAGGGAAATGGATGAAACAATGCCAATGATTTATAACTTAACGGGATTAAACTATTGCATAGTCTCTTCTCTCAATCCACAGAGGAAATGATGCAAATCCTTCAACTACAGAATCAATCAATCAATCAAATGTATTTATAAAGCCTTTCTTACATCAGCTGATGTCACAAAGTGCTGTACAGAAACCCATCCTAAATCCCCAAACAGCAAGCAATGCCTGTGTAGAAGCAGGGTGGCAAGGAAAAACTCCAGAGAAAGGCCAGAAGCAAGGAAGAAACCTAGAGAGGAACCAGGCTATGAGGGATGGCCAGTCCTCTTCTGGCTGTGCCAGGTGGATATTATAACAGAACATGGCCAAGATTTTCAAATGTTCATAGATGACCAGCAGGGTCAAATAATACTACAAACCCCCTCATTCTATACTATGGGTTGTTGTTGGGCACTAAATCATCATAATTACCGTAGTAAAATAAAAAGTAGAATAGCTACCTTTCCAGCACAGCCAGATGGAATCTATGACATGGGAAACATGGGTAACCACAACATGGTTTTCAGTCTGATCCATGTGTGTGTGTGTGTGTGTGTGTGTGTGTGTGTGTGTGTGTGTGTGTGTGTGTGTGTGTGTGTGTACGTGTGTGTGCGTGCGCTTAAGGAATGGACTGTGATGTGATGACAGGTTAGACCCCTTTCACCTGTTTCCCCCCCACCTCTCAGCAGTTCCAGCTCCCGTGACCTCCGCTATCTTCTTCAAGGCCTCCAGGGGTCAGAGGTCAGCCCCGACATGGGGCATGCTGGGTAACATATGTTCGCAGATCGTTCAATTATATTACAACTGGAAGTTGTGACAGTGATAGACGTCTGGCTCTTTACCTCAGAAAGGGAATGCATGGTTTGTTTGGTTGTTGGCGTTTGTTTAAATTGTGTTTTTTTCTGCTTTTTCACGATTATCTTTCTTCCATCTTACTATTTTCTGAATTCTCCCTGCAGGTTGAAATACCCACAGGGCACAAACTGGTTGAATCAACGTGGTTTCAAAGTAATTTGTTAATATATTGTGATATGGAATCAACATGGAAAACAGTTTGGATAAAAAATGTATACAATCAAAGTAAACTATTGTTTTGAGGGTGAAATTTCAACCACAGGATCATGTCATCATGGTAACCAAATATCAACATAGACAAACATTGTAGGAAATATGTTGAATCAGAACCTTTAAAACAACGTAAGCTCTTCAACGTTATATATCAGGAAAAAAAACTATAGGCTGTGTAGCACCTCCTACTGGACAATGTATCTATATACAGCTACCATTTGGTCTCCCATCCAGGGTTTTAACCAGTCCTGCTTAGCTATGCTATTCATCCCTGACTATTATATAGTGCTATTGTGAGAATGATTGTTGAGAGATCGCCACTTCTCCAACAAATGAGATTTGCTATCGAAGTCATTCCAAAGGGTAGGTTTAACAGAGCAAATGAAGTGTGGTTGATAAAAGCAAATTAAAGCTCTGGTCGATTTGAAATGTAGTTATATTTTGTGATATTGAATTGTGTCAACATTTGAAGGAGATGTATCTCCTGCTTGGGTAGTTCCTTCTGCCACTCATTTAGTCTGGCTTTCACTTCAGTTTGTCTACAAAGTAATACTTGATATGTTGCATTCACGTCTCCAACCCAACCAAAAGATAAAGGTCCATCGTAGCCATTTTCATCTCAATATCAAATCATTTCTGGGTCACGATTAAGTACCTTACTGTGATAGTTTTTTGAAATGGTCAAGAATAAATCAAAATAGCTTCTTAGCAAAGAACAATTTCTCAAGCAAAAATTGTGGTAGGACTGTCTGGGAGTTGGGACTAGCTGTTATTGGCAGAAGGGTTTGGAACTGTCTTATTGGTGTATTAACTAAGTTTCAAGTTTCAAGATGTAATGCCAAGTACAGTGAAATGCTTTTCTTGCTCCAAACCCAACAAAGCACAAATCAATATCAGTGTAGCGCTAAAATAACATGAGGACAAAAACACACTAGAAATCAAAATACGAAATAAGAACAAGAGAAGGTATGAAGCTATATCCAGGGTCAGTTCCAAAACCATATCTACAATGTGCAGGGATACCGGAGTGATAGAGGTAGATATGTGTAGGGGTAAGGTGACT